>NC_061107.1:96843778-96993778 GCF_015104395.2 Macrobrachium nipponense
AGCTATAGTCTCCGACGTTCCCGACAGAATTTCAAATCTCGCGGCACACGCGACAGGTAGGTCAGGTGGTCTACCTTACCCGCCGCTGGGTGGCGGATGTACGAACCACTCCCGTAAGCTTGTCAGATTTTTCTCTGTCGCGGGAACGATAACAACTGTTGTCGGTTCCTCTCGATAGTTTTTCGATTCTCGCTTGCCTGGAGTTAATTTGGACTTCTTTTGGTGACGTATTCGCTTTGTTTGGCTTGGCATACGCTGATTGTGGACCGGTTTGATTTTGAGTTTGATTTTCTTTAACGATGTCTGACCTAGATTCGGTAGTTAAAACTTCGGTTTTGTTTAGGGTTTGCGTGAATGAAGGATGTAAGGCGAGGTTGCCGAAAGCTTCGGTAGACCACCACACGGTTTGCATGAAATGCAGGGGGAATGAATGTTCGTTTGCTAACCCTTGTAGTGAATGTAAGGGATTGAATGAAGAAGAATATAAGGCTCTCTCTTCTTATGTTAGGAAGTTGGAACGTGATAGAGTGCGTAAGGCTTCCTCTAGAAGTTCTAGTAGATCTAGAATGAGTGAGTTGGATGTGGATCCTAATGCTAACGTAGAATTAGAACCTTCTTCCCAAGTTGCAGCCCCTGCTCCCCGCACCGAAGCCGAAGATTCGCCTTCGGAGGCGGCAGCTCTGAGAGCCACGATTCGTTCTATGGATCAGAAGATTCGTCAGTTGGAAGGTAAGGAGAGTGTTAGTGATCAGTGCAGTGTCCCCAGTGTTGTGGAGGGTGCGTCTGACCGGCTCCTTAGTGCCTCTAGGCCTTAGACCCTCTTCCAGACTCCCAGTTCCAGTGGAGTAGGAAACGTCCGAAAGCCGCAGAGGGCTAGGGAGAACCCCCACCGGTCAGGCGTCCCCTCGGCAGATCCTGAAGTACGCTCCCAGGCTGCCTCGGATCGCTACAAGAAGGAGCTACTACGCCAATGCTTCTCCTCTTCGTCGTCTCCCTCTCCGAAGAGAGGTTGGAACTCCCCGGATGCGTCGCGCCCGTTGAAGAGGGCTTGGAAGGCTCCCTGCAGTCCTTTGGCTTCTAGTCCGGAGGTTTTCCCGGAAGAATCGTCGGTGGAGGCGAAGAAACTCAAGAAATCCTGTGAGCGTTCTTCTCGCGCTCCGCGCCTGCTTCCGAGGAAGAACAACAAGATTCGCCTACGAGAGTACTCGCGGGACTTCAAGCTCAGATCACGGCGCTAGCAGACTCTCTAGCAGTTAGATCACGTAGGAAGAAGGACGTTTCTCTTCCGATCAAGAGATCTAGGCGCCGCTCTTCAGAGGATCGTTCTCCTCGTTTTAGGCGTTCTCCTTCATATGGGAGGTTTCGTATGAAGGTAGGGGCTCGCGTGAGCGCCCTCGCTCGCCTGGCTCTCTTTCGACTTCAAGGCGCCAAACATCGGTAGGACGCTCTATGGAGAAAGAAGTTTTTTTTCCAGATTGGATTCCCGCTTCCGGTAAGCGCACTGCACCTGCTCATCACGCTATTTCTTCAACTCCCTCGCGTGAGACTTCTCCTCAGCAGCCTCAAGATTCTAGAAGGCGTCCTTATGCAAGTAGGCGTTCTTCGTCCAGATGTCACTCTCCTCGAGTGTCGGATCGTGACTTCTCTCCTGACAGGCATCAAGAGTCTGGTAGGAGTCGTGTGCATGATCGACGGCCTGCTGTTAGCCGCTCCCCGAAAGGTAGGCGCCAAGAGCCTACTGCACATCGATCTCCTAGTAGGCGCTGTCGTCCTTTAAGGCGTCATACTCCTGATTATTCTCCTCGGGGCAGACAACAAGAGTCTTTCAAGCGTCTCCGTGTAGGCGCTCTCCCGCTTCTAGGCGCACTTCTCCTGACCGTTTGTCTCTTGGTAGACAACAGGAATCTCGGAAGCGCCCTTCTCCAAGTAGGCGCTCGTTAGCTTTGAAGCGCCCTTCTCCTGAATGTTACCCTCTTGTTAGACGTCAAGAGTCTCGCAAGCAGCCTTCTCCTAGTAGGCGCATTTCGCCTTCCAGTCGAACTTCCGTTTGATCGTACGCAACTGGACAGGTATGGAGAGCCGCGCAAGCGCTCTGCTCTCGATAGGCGCTCTTCTCCTGGCAGCCGCTCGCCTCGGGATAGGCGCAAAGAGTATAGTAGGCGCTCGCCTCCTCGTAAGCGCCCTGTGGATATTTCCGAGGATTCTCGGAGTAGGAGCCCTACCTCTCCTTCGGCTGAGATTCCGTCTACCTCGAAGAGGGAGTCTCATCGTAGGCATCCCAGATCTTCTCTTCATTCTCCAGTGGATGTGAACTCTTCTAAGAGAGGGCGTTCTCCAACCTCTCGCTCAACTCCTACTAGGATCCCTTCGTCACCTAAGGATCTTCCACGCTCGCCTCGACAAGACGTCCTAGAAGGTTCGGATGAGGAACCGAACACTTCTGCTGCTGTGTCTTCTTACAAGAGCTTACAGAGCTACTGTTGCAAGTTTTTGGGGATTCCCTTTCTCCTACGGCTCCTCCTTCTCCTCACTCACTTTTTTCAACGGCGAAGACAGCGAAGAGTTCTTGTGTGAGGATGAAGCCAACTCTTTCTATGAAGAAGGCACTGAGGAGTTTTGGTTCCTGGATGGCTTCCAAAGAAGAAGCGGGGAAAACGATGTTCGCTTTTCCTCCTTCGAAGTTATCAGGACGCGCTGGTTTCTGGTATGAAACAGGAGAGTCCTCGGCTGATTCGGATTTTTCGGCGCTGGTAGATTCGACAAGGAGAACTGCCCTTAACTCTGCTAAGACGACTTGGGCAATGAATGAATTGGATCACATGCTCAAAGGCATGTTTAGAGTGCCAGAAGTATTTAACTTCCTTGATTGGTCGTTGGGAGTCCTAGCCAAGAAAATTGAAGTGCCAGAGTCAATTTCGCCAGAAGATCTTATGTGTGTTTTGTTCTTGTATGGACAAGTCGGTAAGAGACGGAGCGAGTGAAATCGCCTCCCTGTATGGGGCCGGGATCGTGAAGAAGAGGTCGGTTTATTGTTCCTTCTTAACGAAGTCTGTCTCCCATGCCCAGAGGTCTTCTTTGCTGTTTGCTCCTCTGTCTGCTCAGTTGTTCCCTAAACATCGAGTGCAGGACATTTCAAGATCACTGTCGGCCAAAGCCACCCAGGACCTTTTGGCACAGTCGGCAAGAAAACCTCGCCCTTCCTTCCCTACCAAGGCTAAGAAGGAAAAAGCAAGTGTTCGAGAACCCTTTCGAGGGGCGTCTTCATCAAGAACCTCTACGTTTAGGGAAGGTCGTAGACCTTCAAGAAGGGGTAAGACTTTCGCCAAGTCTGTTAAAGCCCCCAAATAACTTGCAAGTCCTTCAAACAACGGTGGGCGCCAGACTCTTAGAGTTTGCAGAAGTCTGGGCCCAAAAAGGGGCGGATCCTTGGACCCTTTCTATTTTGAGGAGAGGTTACCTCATCCCTTTCGTCGAAAGACCTCCCTTGACGACCATCCCAAGGGAACTGACGGCCAGGTACAGAGACCCCATCATGAATCAAGCTCTCCATCTAGCAGTAGATCAGATGCTGGAGAAGGGGGCTATCGAACTAGTGACAGACCATCATTCATCGGGCTTCTACAACCGCCTTTTCCTAGTTCCGAAGTCCTCAGGGGGATGGAGACCGGTGTTGGATGTAAGCGCCCTGAACTTCTTCGTAGAAAAGAAGAAGTTCACGATGGAAACGCCTTCATCAGTGCTGGCAGCACTTCGTCCAGGGGACTGGATGGTTTCCTTGGATTTACAGGACGCTTACTTCCACGTACCGATCCATCCTTCCTCGAGGAAGTTTCTCAGATTCATGATGGGGGGGAAAATTTTTCAGTTCAGGGCTCTGTGTTTCGGCCTCTCGACGGCCCCTCAAGTGTTCACGGGGATTTTGAGGAATGTGGCTCAATGGCTTCATTTGAAAGGGGTGAGGATATCCATGTACCTCGACGATTGGCTAATAAGGGCCAATTCAGAAGATCGTTGTTTGAAGGACTTACAAGTAACTTTAGAATTGACGAAGGCTTTGGGACTTCTCGTCAATTTCAAGAAGTCGTCACTAATTCCCGAGCAGCAAGAGTGTGTGTATCTCGGGATACAGATGAACTCTCTGAGTTTTCGGGCTTTTCCCTCGCAGGAAAGGATAGCCCGAGGATTCGAGAGAGTAACAACCTTCTTAGGGAAAGAAGTATGCACAGTGAGGGAGTGGATGAGTCTGCTGGGGACGCTCTCCTCGCTGGAACAATTCGTTTCCCTAGGAAGGTTGCACCTGAGACCGCTCCAATTCTTTCTTCATCGGAATTGGAGTCGTCGTTCTCAGGATTTGACGTTCTCCCTGTCGTTATCCCAGGACATCAAGAAACATCTCTTATGGTGGACAGATCCCAACCTCTTTGCGAAGGGACTGTCTCTTCAATCACAGACCCCCAACCTGGTGTTGTTCTCCGACGCGTCGGACACGGGGTGGGGTGCAACTCTGGGAACCAGCGAAGTGTCAGGTACCTGGGTGGGGACCAGGTAGCCTGGCACATCAACAGAAAGGAGTTGATGGCTGTGTGGTTGGCTCTGAGAGCTTTCGAGCCCAAAGTCAGAAGATCAGTAGTGCAGGTCAACGCGGACAACACTACAGCTCTGGCATATATCAGGAAAGGGAGGGGACGCATTCCTTCTCCCTGTACGAGACAGCAAGAGACCTTCTTCTGGTGGGCAGAAGAAAGAGGAATCAAGCTTCTCACCAGGTTCGTGCAGGGAGAAAGGAATGTTTAAGAGCAGATCTCCTCAGCAGGAAAAGATCAGGTCCTTCCCACAGAGTGGACCCTTCATCTGGATGTATGCCAGAGCCTGTGGAAGTTATGGGCAGGCCACACATAGACCTCTTTGCCACTTCAAAGAACAAGAGGCTGGATCCTTACTGCTCTCCGATATCGGATCCAGAGGCATTAGCAATAGATGCTCTTCTTCTGGACTGGAACGGACTCGACGTCTACGCGTTTCCCCCCTTCCCCTTCAAGATCCTGGGGCTAACCATCAAGAAGTTCGTAGAGTCCGATTCAACGAGAATGACCTTAATCGCTCCCTTTTGGCCGGCCCAAGAATGGTTCACAGAGGTACTGGAATGGTTGGTGGACCTTCCAAGCTGCTAAGGAGCGATCTACTCAGACAACCCCACTTCGACAGGTACCACAAAAATCTCCTCGCTCTCAGTCTGACTGGCTTCAGACTGTCCAAAGTTTGGTCAGAGCGAAAGGCTTTTCAGCAACAGCTGCTAAAGCAATCGCAAGAGCGAGGAGACCTTCCACCTTGCGTGTATACCAGTCAAAGTGGGATGTCTTCAGACGTTGGTGCAAGAGGAAGAACATTTCCTCTTCCAGTACCTCTGTGACCCAAATTGCGGATTTCCTTATTTTCCTCAAAGAAGAATGTCATCTGGTTGTGTCAACTATTAAGGGATACCGCAGTATGTTGGCGGCGGTATTTCGGCATAGAGGCTTAAAGATATCCGATGATAAGGACTTGCATGATCTTATTAGATCATTTGAAACCATTAAGCGTCCTCATGTGGTACCAAACTGGAATCTAGACGTAGTTCTACAATTCCTTGGATCGTCTAGATTCGAACCTCCTAGCTTAGCCTCTTTCAAGGATCTGACGAAGAAGGCTATCTTCCTTTTGGCCCTTGCTACAGCTAAGAGAGTGAGTGAGCTCCAAGCTATTGAGGGCAATGTAGGGTTTAAGGAAGATTCTATGGTGTGTTCGTTTCTTCCAAATTTCCTTGCAAAGAATGAAAACCCATCACGGCCTTGGCCCAGGAGCTTTGAAGTTCGTAGTTTATCTTTTCTAGTAGGGGAGAGCCTGAAAGAACTCTTTGCCCTATGAGAATTATGAAGTATTTCCTTAAGAGGAAGGAACAACTTAAGGCGAATCAAGATGTGCTTTGGTGCTCTGTAAAGGACCCCACTCGGCCCATGTCGAAGAATGCTCTTTCCTTTTTTCTGAGAAGCCTTATTACAGAGGCACATGTTGCTTGTAAGGAAGAACATTTTAAAACTACTGAAGTGAAAGCTCACGAGGTGAGAGACATCGCAACTTCGCTTGCATTTAGAAAAAATATGTCTGTGCGGAACTTGATGGAGGCGACTTTTTGGAGATGCCAATCGGTTTTCGCAAACCACTACCTACGTGATGTAAAAATCACATATGATAAATGCTTCGCCTTGGGTCCTTTCGTATCGGCGGATTCGGTGCTGGGGCAGGGAGCTGAAACTTATCCTGTGTAAATTCTTTATATGTTACCCTATATTTTATATTGTTGTTTTTTGGTTGTCTGAAAGAGGTTGCAGGAGGCACCTCTTTTTGTCGTAATATTAACCCTTTGTATTTTGGTTAGGTGGTCTGGTGGGTTTTGGCTCCTTGCAGAGGTAGTGGTAAGGATCTGTTAGGTAAGCGGACAAGGATTCTACCACAATAGGGGATCACATATCCCAAGTGGTAGATCCGAGAGTCTTTCAGCATCAGGTCACGTCCCTAGCTGTAGCTCTCCAGGCAATGCAGACTCAGAGATAGTATCTATGAAGTCTTCATCCTGAAAAGGTGAGAACCAAGGTTTTTATATCCTACAACATTAGTTGTTTCCCGTCTTACCTGTATTATTGAGCTGTCTCTTACCCTCCACCAAGGGTGCCAATCAGCTAAGTATATATCTGTCAGGGAAGTTCATGTACAAAAATGATATTGTTAAACTACAATAAAGTTTTGTACATACTTACCTGGCAGATATATACGATTAATGGCCCACCCAGCCTCCCCTCAGGAGACAGGTGGAAGAGAAAAATCTGACAAGCTTACGGGAGTGGTTCGTACATCCGCCACCCAGCGGCGGGTAAGGTAGACCACCTGACCTACCTGTCGCGTGTGCCGCGAGATTTGAAATTCTGTCGGGAACGTCGGAGACTATAGCTAAGTATATATCTGCCAGGTAAGTATGTACAAAACTTTATTGTAGTTTAACAATATCATATTTATGAAGTGCTTTTAATTCACGATAATTTCTAATTTGTTCATGTTCCTAAATAAAAAAAAAGAATTTCATGATGTTTCATATTTTTTCTGGATTTTCTGTAATTATGTAAATAGAAGAAGGAATTTTTTTGTGAAAAGAAAATAAATTAACATGTATATATATCCTTAATAAAGATATTGCAAAGAGAAGCTTAAAAATATTTATAGCTTGTATTGAAAAAATAATTAACAGCTTCTTGAGCGAAACTTTTCGGATGAGGTCATGTTTTCATTGTTGCCGAGTGTAATTCTTATCCTTAGTTTTGGAATTTTAACAAAAAGCCAGTCATTGCTCCTTACTGTTGAATGTGTGTGTGTGTGTGGGGAGGGGAGCGGGGCTTTGTCCTATTTTGTGGAAAAGGATGCTATTAGCATCTTTGGTTTTGTTGATAATATTTTTCATTGATTTTTTGACATTTTAAATAGTTTGGAGACCAGAGCCTGGAAATTATGTCCTGTACTTGGAAAAATTCGCTTGGTCAACGTAAGTATGGGTCTGCAAAAGGGCAGTCCAGTACCTGTGCAAAGAATGCATTTTCCTGTAGAGTATGCATTGATTTTCTTACGAGTTCACATGTACCGTGAGTACTCTGAGGCTGTGAAAGATGGAATAGTACACAACTACTTCATAGTTAATTTGCATACATAAGGAGAGAACCAAAAGCAACTAGTTACTATGAGAGAAAGGCATAACTAAATAAAACTAAAACTTAATTTGTGTGAATGCAAGCAAACAAGAAGATCACTTGCTCAGGTCAAAATTGTCTGCAAAGCAAGGTGAAACTTTCCCAGAAGTGAGTGGAAATGAAAACACGAAAATAGTTACAGTAAACTCCATGAAGAAAACAAAGCACAGATGCTCCAAAAGCAGTATAGTGGTCCCCCTGTATTCGTGGGGGATGCGTACCAGACCCACTGTGAATAGTTGGAACCCCTATAAAAATGCTTAAAACCTCATGTTTTGTTAGTTAACCTGTTAAGCGTCACCCACGTAATAACGTTTACCGCGATCTACTCTGTAGCGCCTTCAACGGGATATTACGTTCAAGACTTTAACTGTGCTTGTCAAGCCGTCAGTCTCGTAATAATACGTTTACTCATATAGAAAGTGTAGGAACATCATTTGGTAACACTCAGCACATGGGAAACTTATTTCCAGCATGGCAACTCTTTCCTGGTGGTCGCTTATGCTAGAAAACTGCCCGGTCCTGCTGGTTTTCTTTCAGTACACTTTGAGCGTTTATCGAGACAAATAGTTTTTAGCGTCTTTCACAATGAATATCCCAAAGAGGAGGCGTATTTCTTCAGGTGAGATCAATCAAATACTGGACGAGGAGTCTGATATTGATGACCTATTTGATGATGAGATCTCTAGTTCTGAATCCTCTTTTCTTCCAATAGCGGGAGTGAAGATGACTTTTCTTTGCCGAATGACTGGACTCCGAGAGTAGTATTAATTTTTTTTACTCCAACATTTAATAATTTCCTACACTTAACTACAGTATGAATAATAAGCATAAAAATCAATATTAACTTTGAAAAACTATCATCAGTGCTATGATCGCTAATTACAAAAAAAGCGTGACGGTACGTTAGCAGCGAGCTCATCCGGGGGGGACGCTTAACAGGTTAAAACTCAAGAAAAAGTCACTAAAAATTTTTATGCCTGGTTTTTTTAATAGTTTTATAACAAAAAGTGCATTTTATGATGAAATTGATTAAAAAAACAGGAATTTGTGGATATTTCTCATAGAAAATTACCACGAATAGGCAAATTTTCCACGAATAATGAGGGGAAATGTTCCAGAGAGAAATTTGCGAACATGTGAGTCCGCGAATCCAGAGATCCGAATACAGGGGCCCACTGTACATTGTTGAATAATGGAAAAATAAATTAAGTTGAAATGAGTTTCCTCAAAAGAATGAATAAGAGCATACAGAAAATGAAATGAAGTATGAAAAATTAAGACAGTGGTATTAATCACTAGGAGGCTGATGCAACAGTTATTGTGCTCCGTGGAGTCTCGTGAGACAATGAGGGGAAGCCTGGGTAGAATAGGTTGACTGGCCATGAACAGGTGAGAGCAATTGGATGTGAATCTCTACAGGATTTTGGTACTGAACTCTGTTGCTTGGAAGAGGGGAGGAAGAAAGTCAACAGATTGTTTTAGGAAAGGAAATATCTATACTATATGACTGTAGTGAACATAAATTGGTGCCATACTGGAGAGAAATGTATGCCAATTGGGTCACCATGCTTGTCTTAGAGTGGTAACTTATTGTAGCTTATAGCTAAACCACTATCACCCACATGCTTGCAATTAAAGTGCAAGCTGTTACCTTATTTGGACTTGTTACTTAGTTAATTTACACACAATTTATTAGTATGGTAATTTAAGGTATATTTTTGTTTTAACTATTAAGCAGTGAAATGTTAAAATAGTCTGTTATAAGCATTTTAGTTTATGGGCTACTGGGTATTTGGTTGGCAGTCATAAGCCAATTATAAGGAATTTTAGAGCGGATTTTTGCATTTCCGCGCCGGGTTCGGGAACAATACCACATAAAAGTGGCGTAGCACTGTAATGACCTAAAGTAAGTTACTATGAGATTCAGGGCCTCTGTAACACGGTTTTTTCGCAATAACTTTTTATCTATGCATTTCATAAATATAACGCTTATTCAGAATACATATTATATCAACACATAAATTTTGAGTGTATTCTGCACTACGTAGGTTGAATAAATTTGGTACTTATAATGTAAAAGTGACCTTTTTTGAAGACGGGCCAACTTACTCAGAGAAAAGGTTTCGAACGCACTCGTTACGTAACTTATGACATCATTTCTTCCCTCTTTCTCGATGGATGATTGGCTGTACGTAACGAAGGCTAAACCTCTGGCAACAATGACATACAAATTTAAATACAAGCAAAGCAGTACACCTTTCTGAACTCTGGAACCTCCCCACTGATAATTGTCATAATGAACAAACCAACAAAATATGTTAATAAATACAAAAACACTTCGATTATTAGTCTAACTCCCAAAATAAGTGTCCAAAGAAATTACAGTCTACTTTATAGGTCACAATCAGATTGAAAAGATGTAGGGAATAGTTGGTAATTACCAAAAACATAGTAGACAAGATGATTTGATAACTGCTATATCCAATGTCAAGCAATTTTTATTTATTGGCTATTTACCTATTTACTGGAAAAAAAAAATAGCCGGTACCGTATATTGGCTTTAAACCTTCACCAATAATTATCGTCAGAATGGTGACTTCATGAGGCTCCACCCACTTTCGCCTCGTTATAATTCCGGATAACACTGAAGGCTACCATGGGCATTGTTGGATTAGAAAATTTAACTTCTGGCTATAAAAACTAATTTCTCGAGTAGTTGTAAGAAGTGCTAAATGATCCTCAAGGATCCCAGCAGTTGGTTTAAACGTTTAATTCATGTATATTACTGCTATACTGTTGCGGCACTACTGCTACAGTAGTATTACTACGCTAGCACCCACATCTATGTATCGTTCCGCCATTCATAAAGTCTTTGGGTTTCAGAGCCGATGGCATTTCTGTCTGGTGGATGGGCGGGGCAACATTTAGTCAGAAGGTGTTTGTTTACCTTGCTTACGTAATGAATGTTTTTCGACTCTTGGCTCGTAATCATTGGCCATGGCGTCGGCTAGTTCATTTTTACTCTATAAAAATCAAAACTATAGGGTTTAGGTTATTGACAATGCTGACAAAATTTTGTGTGTGGTTGTAAAATATACATATGTCAACTTTCAGCTACATCCGATGCTTTGACAAGGAGCAAAGTCCAAAAAACCGTGTTACAGAGACCCTGAATCTCATAGTAGGTTTTATTCCCCCACTCACCCCCCATAACCACCAGTTAGGGACAGCTTTTTCACTCATGTTAAGGTTACTGTACTTCCATATAAAATGCTGCTTTTTGTATTCTACTTGGGAAAAATATGAATTACAGGTAGTCCCTGGTATGGCTTTCTGTGTATTTTTTCAAATATATAGGTATTCATAAAAAATCAGTTCCAGGTTATGGCTGATGTTCCAAATTATGGTTTTCGGACTTACAGCACACCGCTGGAACAGAAACCCCCTTTAACCCCGGGATTGTTCACTTGGTATGCAATTTCAGTTATCTGAATTTGAAACATTTATTCAGTCCATTGTTTGATTTGCATTTTGTAGTGTTTTCCCAAAGATAATATGTTCTGGAGTTGTCATTTCTCCTATATATAAGCAGTCCCCTGGTTACATTGGGGGTTCTGTTCCTGAAGTGTGAAGTAAGCTGGAACACTGTATTAAGGAACTGCTAGGAATGAGAAATAAAGGGGTGAAAGCCCACACTTTGCTTCTGGTGAGGTGTGCATCTATGATCTCTTAGAATTTCCTCCAAAATTGTACAAATATTGATCTGTTGCTTACATTGCGCCGTAAGACTTGAACAACTTAGCCTCGCTAACATCTGCTTTAATCCGGAGCAAATTTTTATCATGAACAACCTGAAAAGCGCCGTAAGTTTGGAATGACGTAAGCTGAGACTGATGTAATGCGGGGACTGCCTTTGCTATTGGAAGGTTCAACCCCATTAATTCTGATCTAATGTTTTGTCCATTTGTGCATACTCTGTCCTCATTATGTCTGTTTGTCCTAGATTTATTTTGCATTCAGTCTCTAGAAATATGATGGATTTCATTAAGCAAGCTTTGTAAATTGTGTATGGTTTTTTGCTAATTAAAGTATGTATCATAATATCATCTTTGTATTTAATGATGTAAGCTTTCTATCTTCTTTCCCACCATTATCCCTACATTAAGGGGTTGGTTGCTTGATGTGCCTTTTCCACTGCCTTCTATCAAAGGCATCATCCTGCACCAAACCTCTTTTCTCTCTCCATATCTTCCTTCATTTTATCTTGCCATCTAATTCTGTGCCTCTTTCAATTTTCTACCCCTAACAGGTTCCTCCCAAGCCTTCTTGACTCTCTCCTCCTCATCCATCCTCAACACATGCCCATACCATCTCAATCATGACTCCTTTATCACCTTTGTAATCCTTACTAAGCTAGTCCTTCTTTTTTCGTTATTTTCCAATCTCTCGAGCTGTTATATTCCCAAACCCAACTCAGTATTCTTATCTCTGTTCTCTCAAGCTTTATTTCCTCTTTTCTTCTTAAAGCCCATGTTTCTGATCCCTACATTAATACTGGGTTTATTACTTACTCTTCTCTAAAATTCTCTTTGATCTCTTGATAACCTATGAGAGTGGCAAACATTTTTGAAATACTAGATGAACTTAGGAGATGGAAACCACTCGGTAGCACCCCATTATTTATTGTAAGTTCATTGGACAAAACCATGTCAGCACTAACTTTGCATTTACTCCAGTTATGGATAATTTCAGTGAGCTTTACAGACCTGACAAGACTGCATAATAATACTATTAACCCTTTAACGCCGATTGGACATATTAAACGTTGATATAAATTGTCTGTTGGGTGCCGATTGGACTTATGGTACGTCGATATAAAAAAGTTTTTTTAAAAATTCGCGGAAAAATAGTTTTTGTACATGGAACTTACCCAGCAGATATATACTTAGCTATAGACTCCGTCGTCCCCGACAGAAATTCGAATTTCGCGGCACACGCTGCAGGTAGGTCAGGTGATCTACCGCCCCTGCCGCTGGGTGGCAGGAATAGGAACGATTACCGTTCTAGAACCAGATTTTCTCTGTCGCGGTAGTGTCAACATACGTTGTTGCTACCTCCTGACTTGATTTTCGTTTTTTCATCGCCATCGACCTTCTGGGCTGTCTTTTGCAGGGAAGTACTGGGTCTTTGGTTTGGCATACGCTTTTATTAACTTTTTAATGAATTTGGCTTCGAAATTTCGAAGAATATATTACGGGAAACTACCGAATTTTTCGGTAGACACTTATATTTTGCAATAAGGGAAATATTGATATTTTTTTTTTCACTAATACGTGTATAAGTTAGAACTTGATGAAGGAAATATAAGATCTAACTTCCTACTTTAGGAAGTCAGAAAGCATATAACTAGATACGCTTCCTTTAGAAGCTTTAAGAGCTCTCGTACTAACGAGCAGTTAGAGTATTGACAATTCTAGTAGTTGTTGCATCCTCATCACCTTCTTACTCCACAGAATCTACAAATTCATATGTGCAAATTTGAAGATAAATGGATGGAACTCAAAGGCGAGCTCTAAAAAGGTAAGAAGTGAATATAGTGTTCCCAGTGCAGTGGAGGGTGCGTCTGATCGGCTCCGTAGCGCTTCCAGGCCTAGACCTCTTCCAAACTCCCAGACCAGTGAGGAGGAGGAAAGTCGACAGCCGCAGGAAGGTTAGGGAGAACCCCCACCGGTCAGGCGTCCCCTCGGCAGGTTCTGTAGAACGTCCCAGACTGCCAAGGATAGCCATTGATAAGGCATCCTTAAAAAAGTGCGTCTCTTCATCTTACATCCGAAAAGACGAAGAATGTATGTTTGGAGTGATCTAGCGCGTTCTCTGAAAACTAAGAGAACACTGAGCAAGAGCCAGCCGCTGCCATGAAGCCGCGTTCCAGCAAGCTAGCGTGAGGTACGTTCCTATAGCCAGCAGCGAGGCGCGGTTCCAGCTAACAGACTAGCGCGAGCCGCGTTCCTACAACCAAACGCGAGCCGCGTTCTAGAAAATTTTTCTTGGCGCAAGGCGCCTTCAAAGAGACGAAGCGCCAGCCTGGCGCAAATTGCGCCAGAAAAACAGACGGCTAGAGCAAGGAGCCTTACAGTAGAGTGGCAATCAGAACGATCCTTCCATTGAACGTTTCCGGGCAAGAGGCTCTTTCTAAAAGGGGTCTAGTAGGCGCTCGGAACTGTCAGGGCGCACGGGACCTTCCACGCAAGCGGAACGTTCCAGGAGCGAGTCTCCTTTCTAGCGCGCGGAACATTCGGCGCGCGGAACATTCCAGGCGCTAGGTGCAAGGATCCAGGCGCCAGAATATCCTTTCTCTATCTGCCTCGGCAGGGAAAGAAGGTAGTAGAGTATCTGCTGTATGAGAATACGATACGGCAAATCATAAGCACATACCGTAGTTACTTCTTTGCTGAGCAACTCAATTACCAGTATCCTTCCAGGAATTTCCTAGGAAGGACTATGCTTAAAGGGATTGTTAAGACAACACCTACTTAGCTTCTAGATTTATCGAAGTCTTGTTTCGCTTAGATATGCATTATAAGAACTTCCTGAAGTTCGATAATAATGTTATAAGATTCCTTTATTAAATGGAGTAGCTGGCAACTCTGGAAGAGTAAGGCCAGTCGGCTAACGAGACTGCTATCGCTTAGGCACCAACGCAGTATCATGTAGGTGTCGGTCTGATGTGGGCGGTAACATATGTCTCTCCTGCGGGATGGAATGAATAACCGTGTCTCTCCCCTACAATCGTGGTTTTAGCCTCGGATTGAGGGGATAGTTAAGCAAACATAAATAAAATATTGTCTGCCTTTTGCTAAGAAGCTTTCAATAAGAAAGATATTACATTTCAATGCTGTTTACCGTAGGTAACATTTTAAAGGATTCTAACGCAGCGAAACTCTATATTGTATAATGCTCTCATGCTTACGAAAGCATGGCTTATTAGAGTACATGCTTAGTGAGAAGATGAATGTAGTAGAGAATTCACTTTAAGACTACGGTATGGTCAAGTCTTATGCACATACCGAGGTTAACTACAGAATTCCTAGTATCCTTACAAAGGTTTCCTAGATTAATGCTGTTTACCACAATGTGACAGTATTATAAAGGATTCTAATACGGCAGCGCGCGATATATATAATTCTCTCATCCTTTCGAGAAACGCACACAACCTTTTTAAATTTGGATATTGCTCAAGAGAAGTTGGGTGAGTCGGATGGGAAACATTCTCTTAGTGGCAGAAGTTGTTTCCCTGAATGGACTATACTACGTATATAAAAGTTTTTTCCCACTAAGAACGGAATTAACATGTGAAGGATGTCGGGTACCATAAAGGCATAGATGTTATGGCACATAACCTAAAAAGAACTAGAAGGAAGCGCCAGCCTGGCGCAAATTGTGCCAGAAGCACCATCCAAGATATTTTCTCGTTTTAGCGAGTTATAACCTAAGAGTCCAGTAGCCTCTCGACAGCAGGCTCGGTAACGGCAAGATTCGTTCCTGATTTCGTTACCCATTTAATCGAAAAGGGTCGCTTACAAGGAATGATGAAATGATTTATTTTAATCACTTAGGCCAATTCCACGACTCTCTCATATCGCAAAGAGCATCGAGAATCTCTTTTTTCGCCCCGGTTCGCGTTAACAAAAGAGAACCTATTTGGGAACAGACACGGAACGTAACGATCCTTAAGAGGTTCGATGCAAGATTTTGCATGTCCGTGAGAACCTTCTCGATCGAAGATAATAACTGTTAACATATGTCTAACATTTATTGAAAAGAGTTGTGAGAACCTGCGGAAAGTCTTCTTCATAGATCTCTTTGTAAGGTAGAAGACGAACAGGCTTCCTTTAGACTGCTTCTTTTTCCTCGAACCAAGAGAGGTAGCAATATAAGACATCTTTAAATTTAAAGAAGGGGAATAAACTTTAGCCTTTTTTCCCCTAGTTATAAATTCTTAACAGATATTAAGATAATTGGGCGTCAAAGGAAGAGAGGATGTATGCCTCATTTTGGCCTTAGAGAGGTTGGATTCACAGAAGTCACGTTCTTCTCACAGCATGTTTCGTAAGGCTTTTCCAAGAGTATCTGGATATTCTATCAGAATCTATTATAAATAGACCTATAAAACCTCTCCACTCTGAGTCTGTCCGCGTGCAGACTGACCAGAAGTGGACATGAATGAGAGGTTTTTTCAAGGTAAATGACAATAGTCATGGCGATAGACATAGAATTGCTGCAGATCGTGCTAGATGGAATGAGGAAACTGTCCTCCTTCGTGATACCTCTGTGAACCACATAGCGAGGTTTTTTCTTCACTTTCAGAGGGAAGAATCACCTATGTATATATCTGCTATCAAAGAACGCAGTAAAAGGCCATACTCTGTCTCTACAAAGGGAATTAGAGATGACAGAGGATTAAGATCTTCGGATCTTATACGATACCGCAATACGACAAGAGTAGGATATCATGTACTTCGAATGGGATTTTTTTTTGTGGCCACAGATTCCGTGTTCCGACAAAATGGAACTGCTCCTCATCTAACTTCTTTGAGGAAGTTTATGAAGGAATTCTTTGTTTCTCTTAACCCTAAACGACCAAGAAGACAAGTGAATTTTTTGTGCATTGGAATCTCGCATCAGATTCAATGGAGACTCGGCAATGGGTTCTTGCCAGCATAGTATGTCTGGCAAAAGAAATAAATCCCTCTATTCCTGACGCAACGCTTTCAGAGAGAAGTTTAGTTGCCCAGGCAGGGTACTTACATTTTCATCTACAGAAGAAGAGATGGTTTAAACGTTTGCCTACAGAGTCTTCGGGGTGCGATGAGGGCTCAAAATGCTTCCCAGAAGGTATTCAGAAGGATACAATAAGAGCTAGAAATCAGGGTTCCGCCCAATTTCAGCTCAGAGTCTCCTTCGACTTCCAGACTCCTTCCCTTCCTTCGGGCAAGGATAGGGAAGATTCTGCAACGAGGAACCATCATCAACATGTAAGAAGAGATCTCGTTAGCAAAAGAAGTGTTCACGAAGGATCCTCCTCTGAGGAAGACTCTTCTCTCTCGTGTTGTTAGATATCCTGTCGTCTACTGGGTGTAGCTGACTAAAATCACCTCCCCTTGCCAGGGGCCAAAAGCTCAAAGGGGAAGAATTTCTTCCACCCTTCTCCAGTCTCCTGATAAACTATGTGGTTGTTCAGGACTCTCGGACAATGTAGCGCCAGCCAAGCGCCAAATGCCAATACAGGCGAAAAACGCCAGAGGCGGACAGTTCCAAGGAACTCTGTCATGGTCGGATACTGAGAAGGAGCGGGCCTATAACCTGGCGCAAATGCACCAGAGGCGAACAAATCGGACAGATATAAGAGTGTCCGATGTGGACATCGTCAGACAGCCTAGAGACTCTTCCAAGCTCGAAGCTCCAGCAAGTGTGGAGGAGCCAAGCCAGGCGCGAGGCGCCAGCCAGGCTCTAGGAGCCAGCCGGCTCTAGGAGCCAGCCAGGCTCTAGGAGCCAGCCAGGCCTCTAGGAGCCAGGCGGCTCTAGGAGCCAGGCAGGCTCTAGGAGCCAGCCAGGCTTAGGAGCCAGCCAGGCTCTAGGAGCCAGCCAGGCTCTAGGAGCCAGCCAGGCTCTAGGAGCCATCTAGGAGCCAGGCCAGGTCTAGGAGCCAGCCAGGCTCTAGGAGCCAGCCAGGTGCCATCCAGGTGCCAGGCTCCTTCAAGGCTAGGCTCCAGTCAGGATTGAGGATCCATCCAGACGCAAGACTCCTTCCAGTAAAGAGAAACCTAAAGCTCTGTCATGTAAGAGGGCTAGTCCCCCCATTGATATGATACAGTGTAAGGGCTCTGCCATGTAAGTGGGTCAGCCCCCATTGGCACGATCCGAGAAGGCTCTGTCGTGTAAGCGGGCTAGCCCCCATTGACATGATCCAGAAGGGTTTGTCAGTCATAGGTCCCTACCTTGCTGAAACTCTTGAGGCATGCAGACTCATAGACAGTAATCATGAAGTCTTCTGCCAGGCTCCAGGTGCCTTCCAGGCGCAAGGCACCAGCCAGACGCAAGGCTCCAGCCAGGCGCGAGGCGCTAGCCAGGAAGGAGGAGCCAATCAGGCACCAGCCAGGCGCGAGGCGCCAGCCAGGCGCAAGGCGCCATCTAGAGCGAGGCTTCCAGCCAGGCTCTAGGCGCCATTCAGGCGCAAGGCTCCAGCCAGGCGCGAGGCGCTAGACAGGCGCTAGGCGCCTGCCAAGCGCTAGCCAGGCTCCAGGCTTCACCCAGAAGAGATCTATATCAAAGAACGCCCTGGCCTTCTTTGAGACATTGTGATCTCCTAAGCACTTGATAAGTGCATTGATGATTCCTTCAAACAGCTGAGAATTAAAAGCGCATGAAGTGCGAGCTTTTCCGAATTCTTGTTCTTTCCCTAACAATATGTCATAAGGACATATTAGCTGTCACATACGGGAGATGCAACTCTGTGTTGACTTCCCATTATCCGAAGGATGTCAAGATAACCTTCGAGGGATCCTTCTCTCTTGGTTGATACGTGTCTGCGGATACATTGCTGGGATAGGGAGCAGATACTGATCCTTAACTAGTGAGTTAAATTTTATTTAACGTCGTGTTTTTTCTTTGGGTTGTTTGAAAGGAGTTTGTAGATAACTCTTTTCAACTTAAGCACTAACCCTCGTGTTAGGATCAGGTGATCGGGATCGGTGTTGTGCTCCTTAATTATGCCACTAGGCATAGGCATATTGTCATGTAAGAGGCTCTGTCGAGTAAATGGATAAGACCCCATCGACAGACCCACAAGAACTCTTAGCCATAGGTCACATCCTCGCTGAGGCTCTTGAGGCGAGCAGATTCCTAGGCATTAGCCATGGAGGCTTCCGCCTGATCAAGTAGGAACCAAGGTTTTATTTATTTATTACCTACAACGTATGTTGTTTACCTGTCTATTCAGTAAATAGTTGTCTCTTTCCCACCACCAAGGGTGTCAATCAGCTAAGTATATATCTGCTGGGTAAGTTCCATGTACAAAAATGATATTGTTAAGATACAATAAAGTTTTGTACATACTTACCTGGCAGATATATACGATTGATGGCCCACCCAACCTCCCCTCAGGAGACAGGTGGAAGAGAAAATCTGGTTCTAGAACGGTAATCGTTCCTATTCCTGCCACCCAGCAGCAGGGGCGGTAGATCACCTGACCTACCTGCAGCGTGTGCCGCGAAATTCGAATTTCTGTCGGGGACGACGGAGTCTATAGCTAAGTATATATCTGCCAGGTAAGTATGTACAAAACTTTATTGTATCTTAACAATATCATTTTAGGCCTACTAGGCGAAAACTTTTGAATCACGCGCCTTGGGGGATGCTGGGAGCTCATGGATCAAGGCGTTGTTTTGTTTACAATCATTACCCAGGCGCGCAAGTGCGAATTTCTTATTTCTCGCACTAAAAAGCATCAGCGACACATCTCAGAAATTATTTCGTCACTTTGGCATAATTTTTACACCATTTTATATTAGCCGTTACATGGAGTATTATATATGAAAATATGTGCAATTTCATGTAGAATACAACTAAAAACAACTCATGGTTGTAGCTTTTATCAGTTTTGAAATATTTTCATATAAATAACGTTAAGTGCCAGAATTTCAACCTTCGGTCAACTATGTCTCTACCGAAATGGTCGAAAAACGCAATTGTAAGCTAAAACTCTTATATTCTAGTAATATTCAATCATTTACCTTCATTTTACAACAAATTGGAAGTCTCAAGCACAATATTTCGATTTATGGTGAATTTATGAAAAAACTTTTTCCTCACATCCGCGCGGTAACTTCCGAAAAAATCATAAATTTTTTCGTCCGATTGTCGTAATGTTTGCACCATTTTAAATTAGCTGTTACATAAAGTTTTATATATGGAAATGTGTGCAATTTCATGTAGAATACAACAAAAAATAACCCATGGTTATAGCTTTTATCAGTTTTGAAAAATATTTTTATGTAAATACCAATAAGTGCCAAAATTTCAACCTTCGGTCAACTTTGACTCGACTGAAATGGTAAAAAAACGCAATTGTAAGCTAAAACTATTACATTCTAGTACTAATATTCAATCATTTACCTTTATTTTGCAACAAATTAGAAGTCTCTAACACAATATTTTGATTTATAATGAATTTATGAAAACATTTTCCTTACGTCCGCGCAGTAACTTCTGAAAAAATCATAAATTTTTTCATCTGATTGTCGTAATGTTTGCACCATTTTAAATTGGCCGTTACATAAAGTTTTCAATATGAAAATGTGCGCAATTTCATGTAGAATACAACAAAAAACAACCCATGATTGTAGCTTTTATCAGCTTTGAAATATTTTCATATAAAAAACGATAGAGAAAAATTTGTACTTCGGTCAACTTTAACTCGACCGAAATGGTCGGAAACTGTAATTGTAAGCTACAACACTTACAGTCTAGTAATATTCAATCAATTACCTTCGTTTTGCAACAAACGGTAAGTCTCTAGCACAATATTTCGATTTATGGTGAATTTTTGAAAACCGCTTTTTTTTTACGTCTGCGCGTTATGAATTCATGTATCATTTTGGGATAATATTTTTCTGTGTTGTCTTGATTGTTTTACAATGTGTTTTATACCAAAATTATTGCGATTTAGTGTACAATACAACAAAAAATTAACTCGTTGGCTTTAACCGTTTTGCTCACAGCATGATTTGTATACAATTACTATATATGACATTTTTTTTTGCACTGTCATATATCCCAATATTTATGTATGATAATGATATTTTTTTCATTTCTGATGGTTACATACTAAACTCCAGGCAATGACAAAAAAAAGCCAAAAATGAACTCTTAATCTTGAAAACTAAGCGTGCTGTGATTTTTTGAAAAAAACATTTTTTCCGCTTCTGCGCTCACTCCCCAACGCCGCCGGAATATGGGAGACGATTTTTAAAATACTGCTTCAGCGTTTAAGGGTTTATGTATGGACTGTCAGGTGGCTTCATGTAATCAACAGAAGGCATCAGAATGCCATTGTCAAATTCCATATGCTGCAGTACGATACTATGTTTACATAAATATTTGTTTCATATTCTGTAAAACAGTTTAGGTTGCATACGTGTCATTTCAGCTTTAGCTAAAATCATGTGTTGTGATTATATCCCAACCTAGTGTTTTTATGTATGCAACTTACCAAGTAGTTACATAGCTATAGTTTCTAAAACCGTCGGCAGCTAGAATTTTTGAAATTCGCAGAAGCGCTAGTTTGTTTTGGTCAGGTGATACCCCCTGCCCACTATCGGGGGAGTGAGGAACCAACACCGTACGAAAATCAGTTGTTTCTGCCAGCTGGTACTGTCAACAAAGTTTCAGTAGCAGCAGAATTTTTGGAATTCTTTGCCATCGCTCATTTGGAGTTATTTGATGAAGTACTCTGAATATTGGAAGTTTTGTTTTCAGTGATAGCTATTTAGGAATTGAAATAGTTTTAAATATTTTTGCACCGAAATTCACTAGTTTTGAATTGTTCTACATAATGTCAGACACTAGTTCATCTGGGATTAGGTATTGTAGTAAAGGCTGCAATACCAGGATCGCTAAAGCGGGTAATGATCCACATTCAGTTTGCACAGGTTGTAGGGGACAGACTTGTACACCAGATCAAACTTGTGGGGAGTGTATTAATTGGAATCAAAGAACTTGGAAGATCTTGACTAGTTACACGAACAAGTTAGAGAGAGATAAGAAGAGAAAAGCGGCTTCTAGAACTAAAGCAAAAAGCTTAATTAGTCGGGAATTGTCTAATGATAATTTGTCTCTTTCTGAACCTTCCCCTCCACCTGTCATTCCCAGTCCTAATCTTGGCTCTCACACACCCGTACCCGATGCTGTGGCCAATTTAGAGGCAAGAGTTGATCAGAAATTTTCGATCATGCTCCAAGCAATGGAGAAATTAGGAGCGCCATGAAAACCCTAATGGACAAGGTAAGTGGTGAAGTGAGTGCAAGTGTAAGTGTGGTGGAGGAGGTGGCTGTTCGGCCCACTGATTCTCCTAGGCAAAGGTCCCTGTCAAACTCCCCAGAACCTGGGAGGAGGCATACTGGTAGCCCAAGGGAGGTTAGTGGTGTCTGCCCACGAGCAGTCGCCCCCTCAGGCGATTCTGTTGACAAATCCCAGATCGCAATAGAGCACCATAGGAAAGGCGTCTCTAAAGGAGTTCCGCTGTCGTCTAGTGCTTCCAGCTCCGGGGAGTCCTCTCCCTGGCGCCAGTGGCGATGCCATGACGAGTTCCGTCCATTGAAAAGGAGGGCTCGTAAGTTTTCTCCCTCTCCAGTCCCCTGTGAAAAGGCTAGCCCTTTACGGACAGCCTTCGTGTATTTTTTGGGACTCTCCAGAGAGATTCTCTCAGGATATGGCAGGAGAGGGACGTTGTAGTGAGAGGATCACATCCTCCAAGTCGAAGTCGTCGTCGAGAATGTCTTCCTCTAGCAGACATTCAGAGGTGAAGAGTACGGGGAAGAGTAGACTTCCGGAGATGTCTTCAGCACCGGTCCACACCTGTAATACTGAAGGACAGGTAAGACTGCCATCGATCCCTCCTGTAATTCCCGAGATTCCTGGGAGACATCTTCAGCGTTCGGAGCATGAGACCCTCCCGACTCCTGAGTGCCCATCGGCGCCACATTTTGCCCGCTCACCAGAGCAGCCTTTGGCGCTCGGAACTTCCGCGGTGACGCTAGAACAACCTTTGGCTCCCAAGCGTTCATTGGCGCCCAGGAATACAGTTGCAACCGAGCGTCCACTAGCGCCCGAGAATCCACAAGCACCCGAGCGTTCAAGAGCGCCCACTAGCGCCCGAGCGTCCAATAGCGCCTGAGCATCCACAGGAATATATGCAACCAAGTGCACAGAGGGACCAGTCTGAAGTGCTCGGACAGTCTATGTCATCAATTTTAGCTTCGGGCCTACTGACAGGACTTCAGGTGATGGCTGCCCCCATCATTCTCTGTTAGCCATCCAGAATAAGTTAGACAGCATTTTAGGCTTTATTCAATCTGCGGCGCCCCCTATCCAACCTGTAGAGACCTTATCACCTATTTCTTCAGCCGAAGAAGAAGAGAAAGGAGAAGAGGAGGATAAAGAGTCTTCTCTCACTGCCTACAAAGCCTTGCTTTTTTACTTTGTAGACAATTTTTCAGATTCATTCTCGCCAGTAACCCCCACGTCTCCAGTGTCTTCTTATATGAGGGACAACCAGGAAGACTCCAGGAAATTACCGAAACTAGTACTGTCCTTTTCGGCTCGAAAAGCGTTTAAAGAAAATTAACTTTTGGCTTGAGGATAAGAGGGATCAAGGCAAGGTCGACTTCTGCTTCCCTCCTCGTCTTTCAACTAGGAGACACTTGTGTTAAGAAACCGGAGAAGCTCTCTCTTTGGGTGTGTCTGCCTCCACCCAGGGAGACTTCTCCGTGTTTATTGACTCGCGAGAAGATCGGCTTTCAACTCGGCCAAGATAATGTTTACGGCGTCAGAATTAGACCACCTCATTAAGAATATCTTTTAAGGTATTCGAAGTTTTTAGTTTCCTGGACTGGACAGTAGGAGCCTTGGGACATAAACTGAAGAGCTATTCAATGTTGAGTGACGAAGCTTTTACAGACATTTCGGGAGTGATCTCCTGTTTAGATAAGGGGAGTAGAAACGGTTCCGCGGAACTAGCCTCTCTCCTCATGTTAGGTATCCTAAAGAAGAGAGAACTATGGTGTTCTTTCACATCCAAGGGAGTATCTCGTACCCAAAAGTCTGCCTTGTTGTATTCGTCCTTGGATAAGAAACACCTGTTTCCAGAAGAGACAGTAGTGCTAGTTGCCTCCGAATTGCAGAAGAAAGCAACACAGGATCTTCTCTCGCATTCCACTAAACGGACTAGAGAAAATATCCCTAGTGTATGCCCCTCGCCAGCCAGCTGAGGACAACCCTTTCGGGGCAGGGGATTCGGTAGATATTTCCCAAGATCAAGGGGCAGAACATGTTTCACCCTTAAATCTATTTAAAAAAACCTCAACCAATCCCTCAACCAAGAAGTAGTGTATCAGCCCTTCGTGCGCCAGTAGGAGCGAGGCTCCATCAGTTTTGGGAAGAATGGGAAGGAAGAGGGGCGGAACCTTGGGTCGTAAAGGTTTTAAGAGAAGATACGATATTCTGTTC
Organism: Macrobrachium nipponense; assembly: GCF_015104395.2. Taxonomy (NCBI): domain Eukaryota; kingdom Metazoa; phylum Arthropoda; class Malacostraca; order Decapoda; family Palaemonidae; genus Macrobrachium; species Macrobrachium nipponense. Next base: position 96,867,838 of record NC_061107.1, read on the forward strand.
AAGAGAAAGCCACTATTATCAGGCTCTCCGATAGCTTTGACAGCCTACTCAGAAAATTCAAAGAAGTTCATCGCCCTTTCGGAAGAGGTTTCGTCTCTTTCAAAAGAAAGCAATAGAGTTAGTAGAGGAGCCATTAACACCAGGATTTTACAATCGTCTTGTTTGTTGTCCCCAAGTCATCAGGGGAATGGAGACCCGTATTGGATGTAAGCACACTGAACCTTTATGTGCAAAAGACAAAGTTCAAGATGGAGACGAATCAGTCTGTCCTTTCATAAATCCGTCAAGGGGATTGGATGATCTCCATCGATATGGAGGATGCATATTTTCTCATCCCAATACACCAAAACTCAAAAGAGGTTTCTGCGTTTTGTCTTCAGGGACAAAATATACCAGTTCAGAGCGCTGTGTTTTGGGCTTTCGACCGCACCACAGGTGTTCACCCGAGTGCTAGCCTCCCATTGCGAAATGGTTACATCTAGTCATGATAAGGATATCCCTTTACTTGGACGATTGGCTTCTCTGGTCACAAACAAAGGAGAGGTGCATGAGGACCTTCAGAAAACCCTGACTTTAGCTCAGGATCTAGGACTTAATAAACAGACGAAAATCGCAGTTACTCCCCAGTCAGGAAATAGTCTATTTGGGGATGAGGATCAACTCAGTGAGTTTTTGGGCTTTTCCATCCCCACAAAGAATTGAGTTGTGCCTACAGAAGGTAGTGAAATTTTTAGCTCTCCAGGAATGCTCTGCAAAGGAATGGATGAGTCTTTTGGGCACTCTATCCTCAATAGAACAGTTCATGACACTAGGGAGACTGCATATGAGGAACCTACAGTTCTTCCTCAGAGCGAATTGGAACAGGAAGAAGTTTCCGGACTCTCTTGTGTTCCCTATCACACAGGAAATAAAGAGGACCTGCAATGGTGGAAGTTAAGAGACAGACTTGCAGAAGGGAGATCCCTCCTCCCGCAGTGTCCCAACCTAGTGTTCTTTTCAGACGCATCAGATTAAGGTTGGGGAGCGATTCTTGGGGACAAAGAAGTATCAGGCATTTGGAATGCAGAACAAAAACAGTGGCATATAAATCAGAAGGAACTGACCACCATCCACTGGGGATTGCTGAAGTTCGCAGACGAAGTTCGCATCAAAGTAGTGGCGATACACTCAGACAGCACGACAGCGCTCTCCTACATAAAGAAACAAGGAGGGACACACTTGTTTTCTCTTTGCGAGACGGAAAGGAGCCTGCTGGTATGTGCGAATTGGAATCAAACCACATTAATTCCAAGGTTTGTTCAGGGGAAACTCAATGTTCTCGCAGACGAACTGAGCCGCAGGAGGCAAGTACTACTTCACACGGAATGGATGATGAACCTAGTGGTATGCCTCAAATTGTGGAAACTCTTGGGGAAACCTACGATAGATTTGTTTGCCAGAGCAAGAAACCATCGTCTCCCCCTTTACTGTTCACCAACCCCGGACCCGAAAGCATGGTCGACAGATGCGATGCTTTTGGATTGGTCGAACAAAGACTTGTACGCTTTTCCTCCATTCAAGATGGTGAGAGAAGTCATCAACAAATTCGGAACGCATCACAACGTTTCGATGACTCATTGCTCCATTCTGGCCAGCGCAGGAATGGTTTCCAGATCTTTTAGATCTGCTAGTGGATTGGCCAAGGTTACTTCCTCAGAGAACAGATCTACTCAGACAACCCCACTTCAGGAGGTTCCATCAAGGACTATCCACTCTGTCTCTAACCGCTTACAGACTGTCCGACAACTCTTACGAGCGAAGGGGTTTTCAAGACAAGCGGCGAGAGCTATCGCACAGTGCAGGAGGGAATCTTCAAGTAAAGTCTATCAGGCAAAGTGGGATGTGTTTAGAGCCTGGTGTAAAGAGCGGAATGTTTCATCTACTAAAACAGATATAGCAGATTTTCTTTTATATTTGAGAACAGATAGAAATCTGTCAACTGCGATTGTCAAAGGCTATAAGGCGATGTTGGGATCTGTTTTCAAGCACAGAGGATTGGAAGTGTCGTCGAATAGAGATCTTGCAGATCTCATTAAGTCCTTCGATATAGAAAAACCCAAAGGTTCGAAGATATTATCTTGGAACCTAGATGCAGTAGTTAAGTGGTTGTCGGAAACTCCGTGTGAGCCATTGCATAGAGCATCGTTGACAGATTTGACGAAAAAGGCCTTATTCCTAGTAGCCCTGTCTACAGCTAAAAGAGTGAGTGAAATAAATGCCATGGACAAGAGAATAGGCTTTGCACAGGGTAATGCTGTTTATGCATTAACCTTGGGGTTTTTGGCAAAAAACGAGATCCCGTACAAACCGTGGCCTCGTTCGTTCAGTATCAAAAACCTCACGGACTTGGTAGGACCGGAAGAAGAAGAGAGGTTCCTATGCCCGGTCAGAGCTCTGAAATGTTATTTACAAAGGACAGAGAAAGTTCGGGTCCCGTCCGATCGTTTATGGTGTTCGGTAAGGAATCCGGCGCGCCCGATGTCTAAAAACGCCCTGGCGTTCTTCTTACGTAGCGTGATTGTAGATGCTCATTCACAAGTGAAAGAAACAGAGTGAAAGAAACTGACCTTAATAAAGTTAAAGTGAAAGCTCACGAGGTAAGAGCAGTGGCAACCTCTCTCGCGTTTAAACACAATCTCTCTTTGGACTCTATTATTCAAGCAACGTATTGGAAATGTAAATCAGTGTTCGCCTTGCATTACTTGCGTGATATTGAAACAGTATATGAGAATTGCAGTACCCTGGGTCCGTATTTAGCGGTGGGCACAGCATTGGGTAAGGGTGTGTAGGAAGTCATACCTTCCTAGCGTATCTCTTTGCCTTGAACGAGGTTGTTGAGTTTTTTAGGGGAGCCTGGAGGTACTATGAATGCACTAGGAGTACCCTTCAGTCATGTGTAGAGTTGGGTATGAATTTTATGGTTATGTTTGAGGTGATATGTTTTTTTACTCTGGTAACATTTAGTTATTTGGTACTGCGCCCTGGGCAGGGGCATCCTTTGGTTGACCATGCTAGCCACAGACATTCCTTAGCTGCATGGGCCCCACTGTTTAGAGGACAAGCCATGGCTATACCGCCACGTCCCTATGAGTTAAGACGACCAACTTCCAGAGGCAGTAATCAACTGTTCAGCTCTCTTAACAGGTAAGGAACCAACAAGCATCTGCATGGATGCTAGCACTAAATATATATTTTATATTTATTAAATTTTAAAAAGTTGTGAGCATATCCATGGATCCCACCTCCTACAATGTGGGATTCAGCTATGTAACTACTTGGTAAGATTTTATGTATAGTACTTACCAAGTAGTTACATGATCAAAGCCCGCCCTCCTCCCCTCACATGGATAATAGGGCATAAACAACTGATTTTCGGAGGTGTTGGTTCCTCACTCCCCCGATAGTGGGCCGGGGGGGGGGGGTGGGGGGGGGTGGGTGTATCACCTGGCCAAAACAAACTAGTGCTTCCGCAAATTTCAAAAATTCTAGCTGCCGACGGTTTTAGAAACTATAGCTATGTAACTACTTGGTAAGTATACATAAAATCTTATTTTATCATAAATAAGTCATTTTCTATCTCATAAGTTTCTTTATTGTTGATTTGACCCTGAACAGACAATGTTTTTATCATCTGGTATAGCTATCAGGTTATCCTCTTGTCATATCTCTGTAAATTGTTGCAATCATTGCTGTCTTTCATCTTCGGAAGTTAATAACTCATTCTTCCTTTTGAGAGGTACAGTGCTGCATTGTCATCTTTTTGTTTTTGCCTTGGAAATTTCATTAACAATTCTTTTGGCTTTCGTAACAGCATTGTCACTCCCTAATTACATGGCTTTGTCAACATTATTATACTGTTTGTCCAAGTATTCTCAGATTTCTTTTTTATTGTAACTTCATTATTGAGACTTAACTACTCAGTGCATTCTACTTTGCATTCTGCATTTTCTCCATGAAATTCGTCTACATACGCTTTTGGCTTCTGTCTATCCTTTATTGTATCTTAGGCCTCATTTGGAATCCAAGGTTTCTGTCGTGTTACCTCACATCTTATTCGTTTTCCAGCTGAATGACATATATTCTTGATGTCAAACCACAATAGTACTCATTCATTGCCTGCACCTCCTGAGACCTGGTTTAGAGTTTAAATATATTTCAGCTCTTAGCTAAAAAGGCTTCTTGATGTTTATCTTTGAGAAGTTTTACACTATTAAACCTAGACACTGTTGACTTTTTGTTGGGAGCTCATCATTTCTGTGCTAGTGTGGCAATGACAGTTTGGTTATCATACCATCAGCTGCTTCTGTATATAGTTCCTAAATGGAATTGATGGATATGTGATATATTTGATTTCTGTGACTACCACCAAGAGAAGCCCAATTGTATAGAAGCCCTTTTGTTGGAAAAGAGAACCTCTAATCATCAAATTAATTGCTGTACAAAAGTTAATAAAATGTACCCCATTTGTTTATAGTCAATCTTAGGCCTTCGTTGCCCATTACATCCCCTATGCTATCATTGTTCACATTCATATTACCAACAACTACTCTCACATCTCTCTCTGGATATTCATTAATAACATTGTACACTTTTGGAAGCACAGTAGCTTGGTTCAGTAAATAGGGATTGGGAGCCGGTTAAGTAGGTTTTCTGGTAATCCCTCAAGATTGTGTATGCATACATGATAATGATAAAGTAATTAGACATTTAATTTCCGTCAGAAAGTTTCTTTTTAACGTATGAATTTGAGATGTAATATTTTCTGGGATGTGCCTTTATGGTGCTGTTTCAAAAGATTTGACTTACAATTGCTGCCGCTTTTAAGTAAAGGTATAGTAGACCTGTTTGAGAATACTGGAGCAGGCCAATTTGAGTCTCTCTCTCTCTCTCTCTCTCTCTCTCTCTCTCTCTCTCTCTCTCTCTCTCTCTCTCTCTCTCTCTCTCTCTCTCTCTCTCTCTCTCTCTCTCTCTCTCTCAGCAAAACTAAAGTTTCAGAAAAATCATGGTACCAACAAGCCTTATATACAGCAAAGCCAAAGGGAAAGTGTGTAATATTATATCATTTTATTTTCAGGTTGCAGAGTTCATGCATCTTAAGAAAGATCTTGAAATGTGCTCCTACCCTTCATATTAGAAGAGGCCTTGAAATGTGACCTTCTGCAACATAGTTGTCCTAAGTTTTACTGTTGGTTTTGCCACCAGTGTTTTATGAAATGAAATTGGATAGCCAAAGGAAAGAAGAATGGCATCTGTTGTTACTACCTTGGGTGCTGGCGACCTTGAGTTGTTTGGAAATGTTGCTGGACTTGAACACAGATTAGGAACTGAGCTTCCTGAACACAGATTAGGAACCGAGCTTCCTCAGGGCAAATTCTTTGACCTTAGAACTGTCATTACTGTACTATGTTGTAACAGTGAAAGTGCAATATCATGTATTCCAAGAGGCACTAAGAGTAATGTGTACTTTGTTTGTACACATTCAGGATTAGATTTAGATTTTGCTGACGATTGTTCTTGGGTATCGGGCAGTTCAATTCACCGAACCCGATATGTATGCCTACCAAATAATGCCTTAAAAAGAGTTGCTTATAGAAATAGTTTGTATGTAATCCCACAGTTAACAAGTGGCGAGAGAACTTTTGTTCCTTTAAATCCACAGCCATCACATGATGATATTCTTGAAATTAATACAAGAACTTTTAGTCATTTAGAAAGTGCAGATTACAAGAAGAGAGCTACATGGATTAGTAAATTGCCAGTCCGTATATGGCCGGTTCTTCCAGGAACTGCATGTGTCGAGTATTCGGGTACTTCACCTGAAGTATCTTCAATTGAAGATGAACCATATACATCTGCAGATCAAGGAGAAACCAGAAAAATACAAGGAAGTGCCATTTTTAATTCAGGGAGTTGTCAGGATGTTGGACAAGTGAACTTGAATGCTAATGGTGGAACATACGACCTAAAAAATAATTATGAATCCCCTTCAAATGCCCATTTTATTTATGGTAACTCAGAATGTGAAGGATATGAGTTTGATATTCCAGTGTTAAATGTAGAGGAGATAGAAAAATGTTTCCCTCAATATTTGCCTTATGAACCTGAACCTTTGTACGCAGATGGAGTCAAAAGTGATTTTGCAGCAAAACCTCTCTATTTTTATACCACTTCAAACTTTTATGTCCAATCTATGCCTCCTTCAATTCCAGTTTATAAAGTGGGTGGAGAAGGAGTTGGAGGGAGGGCTTTTGAGAATAATGATGTAACAGGTTATGAGACAGATGTATCGCAGCTTTATGCGGACATTGCTGCAAAGTGTAAAGACAGAAAAATTTCAGTTGTTGCTTCTAATTGTGGCAGTGGTAATGTAAGCAGTAGTTTATTTAGTAATTTCATGGAAGGTACACCTTTACCTGAGGGAAAGTTTTTAGATATGCAAGATCTTATTCATGCACTTATTTCATGTACCCCGTTGGATATAATACCAAGAGGTTTCAAGAAAAATCTATATTTCATTGTTAAGCAAAATATACAGGGTGGTGAAAGCATTTCTCTTTCAAAATTATATATAGATGAATTTTCTTGGGTTGGTTGTCTTGAAACTACAGAGGCTTTTTATGGCAAGAAAACTGGAGAATTCGAAAGGCTAGTTTTAAAGAATGGAAATTACTTTTTGAACAGTGAGAAAACTCCCATGAATCCTCAACCAACAACAGATGATATTTTAATTGTCAAAAGAAATTATGGCTCAGCACAAGCACCATTTAGTCTTCAAAGGCGTATCACGTTGATCACAAATGTACCGTCATACTTGCATTCTAGTATTTCTCTGAGTGTGTGTGTTGAATATGTTAGTGGTTTGGAAGGGTTTATTGATGGTGAAAAGTTTAGTAATGTACCCTTTCCAGTTCATAATAATAGGAGTGGTCAGGATGGGACTTCATTGCCTCACAAATCTGCTCTGACATATGGTATTCCATTACCAGAAGGCAACTTTTTAGACATTGATACCTTGTTGGCAGCGTTAGTATCAAGAGATAGCTTGTCTTATATACCAGATTGTGTTAAAGATGATGTATACTTTATATGTAATGACACTTCAAATTTGTTTTGTCGAGAGACAAGGGAAATAAGTTCTGATTTTGATGTGTTTGGCCCATGGCATAATAGTCACTCTCTTATTATAAGCTTTATTGTACATAAAATGGGGTCATATGAGAGATGTTATGTAGAGGATGAACTGTATTACAGACAGAAAAAGGTGGGCAATGATGTGAAATATGAATTGTATGATCCACAGCCATCGTCCAACAGTATACTGGAAATTTACAGAAGTCATGCCTCAAGCTTAGGTCTTTGGAGAAGAATTACCTGGGTAGTTAGAGCCCCTAAGGTCCTTTGTTCAGTTGTTCCTCACACTGCTTGTGTAGAATATTTAAGGTTGTTCCGTCAGGGGCCGTTAGTGAACAAAAGTGATAATCATGTTGAGAGCGCAACAGACAAAGACAGAACAACATGCAGTGAAGGTGCACCTTTACCTGAAGGGAAGTTTTTGTCCCCAAGGCAACTGCTTCAAGCACTGCGCTCTGCTAAACCTGTTGACAAAATTCCAGAAGGATTGAATAATAATATGTATTTCATTGTAGGAATTGAAAAGGTAAAAGACTTGTGTGGTGAGAGCGACAGGTATTCAGGAAGTGAAGTGACTCATGAAATGTATGCTACTCTACCAGAGTCAAAGTCTGATGTCCAAATATTTAAAAAACGTGGCTTTTATTGTGTGAAGAATGGTGTGCCATTATTACCACAACCAACTTATGACAGCATTTTGGGTATTGATCGTCTTACATCAACATGGAGAAAGTCTGGAGGTTGCAAGAGACAGATTACCTGGATAACTAAAGTACCTCCTCACTTGGCTCCATTGCCAACAAATTTAGCCTGTGTGGAATATGCCGTGGATAGCGAAGCATGTCAGGAATCTGTTCATTCATTGCAGTCAGATTCTTGGAAAGGTGCCCATGATAGTAAACAAAAATTTGTAAAGAGCACTGTTGGACAAAATATAACACAGCCTTTGTCTTCTCTTCTGAAAGAATCAGACAGTTTGTTGAAGGATGTTTTATTTCCTATTTCAGATGATGTGAGAGATAGCTTTATTCATCACATAGAGTATAGGAAAGGTGAAATAACTTCATTGACATTATATAAAGAAGAGCAGTTGCTGAATTTGTATCAGTTTTGTTGTTCTGATTTCCATCCTTCTGTACTTGGTGTGAAAACATTATTTAAAAACCAAGCTTTTAATGTTACTGTCTTGACCTACATAAATTATTCTGTAATTCATGGTCTGACAGGTGAACATCCTGTATTTATTGGTCCAGTATTCCTTCATAAAGATGATGATTGTTTGACGTATAATGTGTTTTTATCTCATATTAAAAAAAGAATGAGTAAAATTCATGGCCAGGTGAGAGGAGGAAAACAGAACCCACTGGTTTTGGGAACTGATGTTAGCAAAGCATTGCAACAGTCATTAGATAGGTTTCCAAAAAGTTGTAAACTTATATGTTCTGATGATGTGAAACACCATGTTTTGCAGATGGTAAAGGACCACTTCAATTCTAGCCAGTCATCAGATTTGGTTGAAAAAATAGTAAAGTTATTTGTTGGATCTGAAGGACTGTGTAACAGTCCAAATGAAAAGGAGCTTCTTAATCAATTTAGAATGGCCAAACTTATGGGATTTGTTCCTTCAGAGCTATTGCTGCAATTTGAAAATAATTTTTTTCCAATTTTGAAGAGAAATTTTGCAACTTATGATCGTCATCCATGGATAAAACGAGGATGGGTAAATGAGGGTAGTACAAGATTTATGTTTGAGCTAACAGAAACAGAGAGCATAATTTCTAGATTTACTCACATGAAAAACAGAAATGAATTTGGAGGTAATATTTTGGGCACATTGGTGAACAACTTGTATGATTGTGTGCAAAATCAGGTAAATGAAGTTTTCAGTGCTTTAATGGGTAATAGTGAGCTTTTAACAATTTCTGATGACTTTGAAATGTATAAGATTAGTAGACATTTGAATCTTTGTCTAACAGAGGCACAACTTTTTGAAAGATTTCGGGATTTCCTTAGTGGGAAAATGTTGAAAGGAAAAGTTAAACCCAGGGAAAAAATTGGAAGTGAAAATGTAAGGATGAAATCTAGTACTGATCCAGAATTAGTTGTTCAGCCAGAAAGAGAGACTCCTGGGAAAGGGGGTGATGACTACATTAGAGAAAGAAACACACTTCTCAGGCCAGTACGTAAGAACATGAATTATGGGCACAGACATGAATTCATAGGTGATGAAGTTAAACCTGGTACTTGTAAGATGAACTTTGAGGACAGTTGTGAAGAAAGACCGCAATTGTCCCAAAAGAGGAGGAGAAATACTAATTCAACAAACGAACCTAATACAGCAATGAAAATTCACGGAGCATTTCTTGGAAGGCATGAGGAGAAGGCACAAAAGCCCCAGAACAGACTTCTTGAAGAAAAGAAATCGGAACTGTTTTGTGATGGTAACTTCAGTCCTGAAGCATTGGGTATTATAGATAATGGAGAAGTAAAGGAACTGGCAGTGAAGAGTCAAGGGAGAAACAGTTTAGGTAAGACAGTTAAGGACACTAAGAGTGAAGTTGTTCAGGAAAGCTGTGAACAGTATGGGCAAGAATCTGTTACTCCACAGGAAAAGATTGTTGAGCCAGGGTTTGGAGATAGTAATTGTTTTCGTGGGCTGTTAGTTGAGAAATGTTCATTAAATGTCGGAGAGGTAACTGAGAACAAATTTAAGAAAAAAACTTCATCTGGACCGAAGTCAAATGGTTCATTGAAACGCAGAAAGAACATTATTGTCTGTGGTAAATTGAGTGAAAAGTTTAAGGTAAAATCTTTGAGGGGACAACAGAGGAAGTTGCTTAAAGATAACACTGGTCATTCCTACAAAATACGTGAAAGTAATCGCGTTAGTATTGGTAGACGTCAATTTACACAATTAAGAAAATTTCAAGGGAATTTGCAGAATTGCATTCCTAAGTCAATGGATAAACAAAACACGAAATGGGTTGAGCCGTGCTTTAGGAAGTCTAGAAAAAGGAAGGGAAATACAAACCAACATTCAGTAGGTAATGAATGTCAGGTGGTAGATGGAAATTCCAGAAGAAATTCCAGAAAAAACAGTTTATATGATGAAGTGAAATGCAGTACTGATAGAAAGAAGCATTGCTTGAAAAAGGTTTATGTGAAATTGGAATATCTTCCACAAGAAACACTAAGAAAATTATCAGAGCATGGTAGTTTGCTTGTGTAATCAGTGGTACCCTTTTGTTGTGGAAGTTCATTTATTATATTAGTACTGAAATTTTCCTTTTAAGAAATAATCCAAATCGGTGATACCTTCGATTCATTGGATGTTCATTTATTGTATTACTGATTATAGGTTTGAGAAACAATCCTAGATTGATGATACCTTTATACATTAGCATTAGAAGTTTGTTTACTGTAATTGAGAATTGCTTTTACAAAATTAAAAGTACCTGAAGGATGATTACATGGGAGTAGATATCTCATTTGTATAGAGCTGTAATGTTAGGAAGCAAAGTTTATTTTTGTATTCTAAGTTGTGTATAGTATACCAGTCAGTAAAAAATTTATTTATTTTGCCCTTGGGCTACTGAGGAGCAATTAGTCATTGTGTCTGCTGAAGTTTTGTATATACAGCATATTATTCCAGATCTTTTTATAGACATAGCTGATAGTCAGCTCAGTGATAAAGTTAAATTTTTTTAAGAAATGTAAATATTACCATATTTCTTAATGTTTTAGGGTTAACCTGGTTGATTCTCTTATGAGAATACAAACTGCTATTACCTGTTATACAGAGTTTATTGCTATGATCTAGGGTTGGTCATTTTAAACTGGGTAATATGGTAGCTGGCTGGTGGTATGTGGATAATTTGGGGGAAACTCCCTTTGCGTGCTGTCTTCAACTTTTTCTTCTGCTACTGTCAGACAAGAACATCTTGCTGTGGTATTTTTGACTGCTAAGCTGATTGTTTTCCTTTTATTTATTTATTTATTTTTTTTTTTGGGGGGGGGTGTGAAATTGATGTCAAAGAAGAATGAGCGATGTAATGTGAAAGATGTGAAGAAGAGTGTCCTTTGTCTGGGAAATACTTCCCCCTTGATGCCATCAAATCATTTCTGTGGCCTTCTGTCAGTATTCCTAGGTATCTATCTTTGGCATTGGGAGGGTTAGGAATCTCGCCCTGAGTTTTGTGTTCTCAAGTTTGTGTCAAAAACCCAGAATCAGTCAGTTCCAGTGAGAGAAGAGAAGCTTTTGGGCTTCCTCTCTTGGACTTGTATGGTGGTGATCCAGGCGAGATGGTTGTGATCCAGATGAGACGGTTTTATACCCTGAACTAGCATATCGATGTAAATGGCAATGGCTTTTATTCTTATATAAGCAGTTAAATATTTCAGAGTACTAATTTGTATTTTTTAGGTATTACAGACCAGAGCCTTTTATAATTCTGCCTCAAACCACACTATTTAGTCCCTATGCTGAAGGAGAACATGTATGGTGACAATGGGCTAGTGGGGGTTTCCCTCCCAGCCACTCACTTACCACCAGTTAACTTCCCTTGTTAGGAAGTTCCAAGGACTGATTCTAGCAATACAATTACTGTACTGTAGTTTGAAAGATATGTTAAATTTGTCTGTTGTAATCAGACATATACTGTATGTATATTTTTATTACATATACAGTATATATTAGTGTATATAATGTATGCAAATAATATAGTATGATGTAGAGTACAATAAAGACTTTCAAAAGAAAGAAAGCATTCTATTTGTTGAAAAACACAACATCACAATACCTCACCAGTATATGAAAGGAGTGGAGCAAAGCATTAGTACATAGAGACCAGGACTTAGAACCAGGTAGTGGGTTAAAAATACACAAATGCTTGGACAACTCTTACCTTGGAATCTCTAAAAATGTTTTAATATATCTAAAAAAAAAATTAAATATTAACAGGTTGCAGCTTAAAACTAAATATTGGATTAGGTGGAGATGTTGAAGTTTAACAATTTCTTCAGTGGGGCCACCACCAAGATTTGCTGTTAGAAGTTAGGACAGTTACAAAATGTGTTTCACTGGGTTGGGGTTCTTTGTTTGTTCATCAAGATGTCATGTTGGTCAAGTGAGTTTGGCCTGTGCAAGGAGGAACTATTTTATTTATTTATTTAATTTTTTTCTCGAAAACCACATTCTTGAATTTATTTATGACAGGATACAGTATAGGTAGACCTTCACTGTTCTGACACCATTGGAGACCTGGGGAGTAAGGATTACCTTTAAGACTAACCACTTCATTATCCCACTGAAATATCCTCTTAACCTGCTATGTGTAACCAATTAATATTTGACCCCAATTTTTCCTCCCTAAAACTCATAATTTTATCATATATTCAGTACTACTAGTCCTTATTTTTTAAGATGTCAATGGTTAGGCTGTTGCTCACCAGTATGGTCTCATCCCACAAACTGCTGTACTGCCTTACAGAATGTTATAATGTAGCCATCATTATCCTTGATGTTATAGCAAAAAGTTGAAGTTGTCTTAACCCAGTTGAGTGTTTTGCATAATTACCCCATTCATGAATATATTTTGAATGATAGCAGTGTGCCAGTGTGTGTGTGTAGATTGGAACATGTCTGTTGAGCACATTCTAGGGCACTGCTCCAGATTCATTAGTAGCAAGAGAAAGAATGGCCTTCATCTTACTTAGATTGTGGCTGAAAATTTTTTACTTTATCCCCCTATGACTTTTCCAAAAGAAATTTGTTTTTCATGGCATATAAACTTTTGATATGCAAATGTGTGTTGGTGATAAATTTCTATACATTAGCATGTTTGTAGTCCATTTTTGTGGAAAGTATTTTTTTTCTCTTATAAAACTTCATCATTCACATTTCATTGCCATTAGTTGTTGAATATCCCTGGCCCCAGTATCAGATAATATGGCTCAAATTTCATACATTCATTCCCTCATAACAGTCCAGAAGCTTGTGTTATTTGTTCTCTTCCTTAACTTGCACCTTAAGTTGCTCTTGTGGGTCTTTTTTATGATGTTCCACTCAACATCTTTAATTCATCTTGATTTAAACACTGGATTTTCTGATGGGACAAGATTCTCTCACTCTCATTTTATCATATGTCCAAACTGTCTCAGTCTTTGAGAATTTTGTCAAATCCTTGACACCTCATCACTGCATTATATAATCACTTGTAATATAATTTTCTTACCGCACACTGACTGTTGACTTTTGTATTTGGTAGTTGAACCTTCTCCAATTTTCTTCCATTTCTCTGTTTGTGCACTAAGTCGTCTGCTGCTTAGTGTATTAGAGGCTTTATACACAAAAATTTTATGTTAATTAATAGGATTATTTTATTCACTTTTAGTCAGAGTATTCCATTTGAATTTCATCTAGACTTTTGCTGACAGATCGTTTACTTGCTCCCCTCTCTTGATAGCCCTTTGAGCATCGAGTGTTTTGACGTTGTCATATGGTTAAACTACTTAAGAGATGCTGATAACCCTCTCAGTATAGTCCATTGCATCTCCTGAGGCAACAAATGCTCTACCTACCTCACGGTGCCTACCCTGCCACCATAACCTGCACACCTCACATAGTGAAGAGTGGGACTGGATACTTCCAAGTAAATGTAATCACAAGATAGAGGATCCAATTACAGGCAGTCCCTTGGTTACGACAGGGGTTCTCTTTTTGAGGCGTTGTAAGCCGAAAATCGAAAGCCAGAACATCATAAAAAATCCTAAGAAAATCTTACTTTTAATGCTTTAGGTGCATTAAAAACTATGTAAACTGCATTCTCATTGCATTTTTCATAAAAAAAACCCTGCAAATATTGATTATTTTGCATTTTTGGAGTCATATTTCTCCTGCTAGATCAGCGTTGTAGTCGCCATAACCCTGGAACATGCGTCGTAAACATGGAAATAATTTCTGATAAATAGTATAATTGAAGAGCGTTGTAACCTTGGAACGTCGTAAGCCGAACCCGTCGTAAGCCAGGGACTGCCTGTGCAGTCTTTGACCTGATGGGCAACAATCTCCTGCTGCTACTAAATAATGACTTAAGGAAAAAATTACATTGAAAAGGCAGTCAACAGTTTGTTGCTCCTTTGAAAATACAAACTGTCCTTGTAATATAGGAGTACCTTCAACTTGATCTTTGTGCAGTTGTTAAGCTATGTAATATGGGATTTAACTTGTGTTTAGGGCTGTTATAGTGCGTTTCCTTTTCTAAGATCGTTCTGGTGGGGCCAGGTAGAAAGGCAGAGTTGTCATATCTACCTGTATGTAAGTTCCATTAAATGCTTCCCGCAGATGTAATCCTTCTTAGGAGGATTCGCTTTAGACCTTGGGAGTCAAGGGAAAGGGTTTGCTTCTTCCCTGTTAACGTTTTATTTTTTTTTTATTCCCGATTCTGTTTACCTATTCCTTCTTTCTCTTTCTATAATTATGATGCGCTGAATGGCCTGTTGACTCCGGTGTTTGGACTTGAAACATAAATTCATAAGTCAATCGAACTATTAAGCCTTAGAAAAGACAACCACTCATTCCTTGTTTGCATAACATTTTTATCAAAATCTTACAAGTCAGTCACAGGACTTGCTTTCTCTTTTCTTTTTTGAAACACTGGAGATTCCTCTATATTTCCTGCCTCTCTTGCTTCTTACGTCTACGAATAATCATTTCTGACATTTGTTGCTTCAGATGTTTGCTTGATAGCCTTTGTAACATCAGTTACAGGACCCTCATGATGTTTTTATAAAATGAAGAATTTCAGGAAATTATAGACTTATTTCCTTGGCCTCAAGTGGTGGGTGAAGATGTTTACAGGAGTCACTTGGGCTGGGCTGTTCATACTTGTCACAGTGGGTGATCGAGAGCAAGTATCCTTTAATGATATTGACTGTAACCTTTTAAATCCTCTTTAAAATCATAGGTCCCCTAAACTCAGATCTGGCATCGTCGGGGAAAAAATATGCCATTTCTTCAATTTCGTTAATGAAACAGGTTTTAACGAAGAATATACGAAATAAGATATATTCAAAATATCTGATGGAAACAAAGAACCACATTTCAAGGAATGAAAACTTTTTCAATAGACTCCATGAAGCTAATATGATTACCATAACATGAAGATTGGCAACGTATGATATCTGAACAAGCCACACCACAGCGATCTAGAAAAGTAAACGCACTGTACGTAGTTGGGAATATCCCTCTCTCACCTTCTTACACTAAGCACACTTTCTTTGGCTGCTGGGAAGGGAAGATGTCACTATGCTCCTCCTTTTCCACTTACTGCCCTTGGATGGTTGATTGGTATTTTCTCTTTGTTTTGAATATGGCTGTTTGTTTTCATATCTGGGTATGAAGAAAAAACAGGAACATGGATGTTATAAGGGCATGGACAATCTGGATTCCTCATGCTCCCCCATTACCATTGACCTTCACAGGTATTTCATCTCCTGTGGCAGAGACAGAAGGAAGATCAAAATGTGCTTTCTGGCCTCATTTTTGTGAGCATTTCCTCACTAACTTCACTGAATCCTTTGAGATTCTCTTTCTACCCCTGCTATTTCCATTCCATTCCCTATTTCCATTCCATTCCCAGTAGCAAGTTCACCCCCATTTCAGTCCAGGGGTGAGGAGCATTTACTCGTAGGATGAATGGTAGATCACTATCACCTGTATGAGTGATCATCTAGCTTTGAGTAAGGCTGACCATTGAGAGTTCTTGGTACATACTCTATCCAAGACTTCTTGGTGCTCTATTCCAAACTACTTAGACATGAGTATTGCTCTGAACTTGCCTCTTAGTCTCTGTGGATTCACCCATTGATGAGTCAGTGCACTCCACTTGCTCCTTTTGTGCCCAGTCTTGGGACTGTGCATGCACAATGGAATGGGATAGCTCCCACCCTTTATGGTTCTCTGGAGGCACAATAGGTGGAGCAAACACACACCACCGGTCTCTCTGGGTACACAAAGTCTATAGACATATTGTGCAGGAAGAAGGTAGGTTCTTCTCTCTGTACAACTTTGGAGGTATGTTGGGTCTAGCTAGCACTACCTTTTCATGCAGCGCTTGCAAGGTCTACAGATTGTGCATGTGCAGAGTGTTCTCTTGTTTGAGACATCCCCTCTCAGGATCCATACCCCTGTGTGTTTTTTCACCACAGACCTGGGAAGTGCATGTGTATGTGTAAGACATGGCCATACTTGTTCCTGTCCCCTTTACTTGCCTTTGGCTACTGAATATAAGGTTGATACATAATACATTGGTTAATTCTTGTTCTGAATCATATTCTCACAGCGGATCTTGGAGGGCCCGTGATGTTTCCCCCAGTACACATAATATCATTCAGACATAATGATTCCAGGAATGGGCAAGGGGCCAGACAGGCTGAACTTCCTCTTGAGGAAGAGGGCCCAGCTTGTCCATACTGCAAATGACTTGGCTATCATGCAATTTTTAGATTTATCCTGCTTTTCTATAAGCGTAGTACTCTTGAGGATGCCTCCACGGCTCAAATCTGGCTTCGGTCTTGTGAGTTGAACTTGCCCTTGAGTTTGTTCTTAGGTCAGGTGACATTCCAATAAGATTTTGGGCCACCTTGTTGTACTGGTGAGTGGCAACACTCAAAGTGATGCACTCAACAAGCAAGGAGGGACTCACACTTCCACTCTACAAGTTGGCAATGCAGATGCACGAATGGGCAGGTCACCTCTCTCGAGTTGTCAACCTGATATGTTCCTGGCAGACAGAATGTGGCGGAATAGCGTAGTTGCCAAGGTTAGGTTGTAGGACAGAGAGGGTCTTGCAGGCCCGAATAGAGGCGACGCTGTTAGAACTCCAACTCCCCTGTGCTTGACGTGTTTGCCACGAGACCAAACTGATCAGGAAACTTTCAGTGTTTTGTTCAATGGTTCCAGATCCTGGATAGAATTGTAAGATGCATTCCAACACTCCTGGGACATTAGGACATTACACCCCATCACTGTTCAACCTGTTTTACCATGATCAGCAGCATTGACACCCCAGGTCTCAGGATGACCCTGGTGGCTTGTTGACACTCAAGCTGTCTGGTATAAGCATCTATTGATGCTCGTAGTCAGGGCACTGATTGAATTCTCCCTCTCCCTCACCTTTTGTGACCCCTCCCCTCTTATCAGCTAACATTTAGAGACCACCAGGCAGTTTATTCTCTTAATCAGCACACTTGGAGGTTATCCAGCATATCCTACAAGAGAGGCTTTTCTTGCAGGATTGTGTGGGAGTTTCTTGTTACTCCAATGTTGTTCTGCAGATATGTAATAGCAAAGTTGGACTATCTTCTTTGATGGGTGTCCTAGGAGTACCTCTCTGGTTGGAGTGTGTTAAGCAGGTTGCAGATTTTGTTGTCTTTCTTGGCTGGGACACTGCCTTTGTCTCCATGGTAAAAGGCTATCAGGTCTTTATACATCATCTTTCCTCCTTGTGTGAGAACTCACAAAGTCTGTCATAGGACCGTCCCTAACCTTTCTTAGAAATTTCTGTTTGCCTGTTAATGGTGGTAGGTGTCTGGGATTGGCAGATGACCTTTACAACATTCTACATGACACACAAATTGCCCATAAGCCCCAGGATACCTTCGCCTTTGGGACCTTTGGTGGCTTCGCAGAAGGTTGGGTAGACACCCAGCCCCATTTGACAGAATACTTGTTTACAGTAACAGAGTTGTATTCTGAACCCATCACTTTGTGTTAGCCAGAATGATCTACTTTTTGAATTCTCTTATGTGGGTTTACATGGTTTTCTTACCCAGGACCAGGGGCCTACAGCTCTATTGTCTCATATGCCATATCTAGGGGGATGCTGGAGCATTGTTTCATCTTTTTATCATTACCGGGAGCATGACATTTTCCAAGTGAGACTCTACTCCGGTCAGTTGTCAGAGAATATTTCTCTCCAAAGAAGTAAGTTGTCTACGTGAAGGCTGATGGTATGTCTTTCTGTAAGAACAAACAGCAAATTTAAAGTAATTTGTATTTTTAAAGGTAAACAAACTCGTCTTTTATTATAATCCCACATCAGCCACCCAGCTGTGTCCCTGAAGCTGAAGGAAAAAGTGCTTGGTGACAAAAGGGAGTGAGGGGTATTCTCTCACTCAATCTCCGGTAACTACAAGTTAATGGCATTGTTGCCGAGTTCAATGACTTACCTAGCTTTTGCTGAAGGATGCTCTTATATAAGACTGGTTTTTATTCCTAAGAAATGTACAAATTACAATACATTTGAATTTGCTATTATCTATCTATCTATACAACTTTAATAGACCGCTTCCTGGGAGTGCTATTGAAATCATGCAGAACTGAATTGAGGAAACAGATCATCTAGGATAGTGAGTCATTAACAATAAATACATATGTAATTATTATATCTAAAAAATATGCCTATAAGCATTTAATCACATATCCAGTGCAAAATCTTATCTCAGAATCATGCTGTCCTACATCACTAATGTCCTCACTAATAATGATATTTGAGAAAATCATGAGAGGTGGTAAACTTCATGATTTATAACATTTTCCTTCTTACTAACCAACATGCTTTATACAGGGGAAAGCCAATGGTATCAGAATAAATGGGCCTGTAGGAGCCTGATTACATACAGTAGCTCAAGTCATATGAGGTGCCCTGCAAAGAGCTGTTCTCAGTTCTGTTATCTTATTATAATTTAGTGATTATATTAATGTTGATAACCTAGAAAGCTCGTTTATATCTTCATAACCCGACAATTCCTGTGTAGTGGTGTTACCAGACCTGTGTGAAAACTTCCAGTTTCAAAATGAAGATGTGTTGCCATATCCTTGGGTGCAAAAAATTAAGTGATCTCTAATGGGGAGAAATTCTAATAGTACTCAACTTTATTAAGAAGTCTAGAAATTTCAGTTAAGTATCCTAAACCAGGTAGAATTGATACAAGAATTATCAAGTCAAAGATATGAGGGATATACACATCTTAATGCTTAACATTGCCAACTTGTATCAACAGTCATAGCAAAATGTGAAAATATGGCATGGATACTACTAGATATCAATACGATGTGCATGCTGTGATGTGTGTCGTATGACCGTAAAAGATAGGCTGTAGGGCGTACTACACAATTACCAAAGTGGTTAATTATTTGCTTCAACTTTCCTGCTGTGCTAAAATGAAGCTATTGAAACTAAGCAGCATCTTATAACTATGCTTGAACACCATAAAATTTTGTAAACCTGCAAGAGCCAAAGAAGGCTTGGTTTCAAATCCACTTACACACCCATTAAAACGAATAATTTTCTTTTCATTTTCACCACAAACTTTAGAACTAGTGTCTGATGTGTGTTCCCTGAACCTACCCTCTTAAAGTAGCATAACCCAATTGAGTTTGCGTACATCCTCATTTGCATCCACGTCCTCAAATCTATTGAATTGTCTACCTCCCTGTCTCAACTATCACTAATCAACCTATACACATACTCAAGCACCCCACTGTCATTTCAGCAACCTAGGCCTGGCATCTTGTATTCAGTCCTGGAGTTCGAGGTCTAACATCATTCCTTCCATAATTGCAATTAGTAGTAAATACTATTTCTACTACTATAAGTCCATATGGGAGGGCTTCAACAAATTGATCCCCCTGCCTGCTGATGGGTGGTAATCTCACACAGTATATTTAATAACCCGGCAAGTGTTTATCTTGGTAAATTTTGTTTCCTTCATTTTTATGGTACCAGTTGATTACTCTTGAAAACAAAAACTTGTTAATTACAGTACAGTTTGCATTCTCATCATCATAATTTTGTGCATTGGTTTGTTACAAAGTAAATAAACTTTTTTTTTTTAATTGTTGCATTTTAAGGATATTTTATTATTTGTATGTAACCATAATTTGTAATTTTATAAATATTAAAACATAGCTGAAGCAGATAAAGCCACAGAAGGGGTTTCTCCAGTATTATACTTTTTATCATTTTAATTTTAGTACTTCCCTGGTAAATACGTAGAGCACAGCTATATAGAGGTAACAGAACCACATTACTAGTATACTAGTACTTTAGTGTAGTGTAGAATATTCAGTAGGGTCTTGATTGACTATACATAATTACACCCTGTACAAATATTAGTGTTGGACTGAAAGAACCAAGTCCAGTTTTTAGCACTTTTCTTATAATCAACCTGTTGCTAGCTTGTTAATTCACAATCATTTATGACATACTCTTTGCCAAACTTCATTATGAGTGCCTTTGGTAATCATTATGAGTGCCTTTGGTAATCAAGTCAGTTTGGTACTGAGATCCTTGCCTGTAAATAAAGGTTATATCTCACGACAAGTTATCCTCCTTACAGATTTTGAAATGCAATGTATTGTGGAATTTTTTCATTAATTTGGAATACAGGTACTATATATTTTAATTATTTGGATTTAATCTAGATTATTCTGTCCAATTATTGTTACAGAGAATCTATTTACTACTGTGTAGTTTTTTATTGTTGGTGGGGGGGGGGGGGGGGGGGGGGGGGGGGGGGGGAGAGAGTTTTCACTATTAGAACTGTAGATAATGGAAAAAAGAAAACATGATGTATGTTTTATGTACACTAGTACACTAAAAATGTTTTGACTGTGTGTGCACATGTTTGATGTTAACCAGTTCAATATTTATTCTTTAGTAGTTGATGAAAGTTTGTTACTCTGTTAATGCTATTAGTGAGTATCACTTTTTTCAATAATTTGTTTGGTTTAGATGAGGGAACTGTGTCAACCTACTCAATAAGACTAGAGAAATCAACTGCAGTTTAGTTTATGGAATTCTCATGATTATGTGTGATATTTTTGGTTGCATGCTTGGAATTGCATTCTACAGTATAATTTTGTGATATGTATTTGTACAGTACAGTGGACCCCCCGTATTCGCGTTCTCCGGATTCGCGGACTCACACATTTGCGGATTTCTCTCGGGAACCTTTCCCGTTATTCGCGGAAAATTTGCGCATTCGCGGTAGTTTTCTATGAGAAATATCCACAAATTCCTGGTTTTTGTTATCAATTTCATCATAAAATGCACTTTTTGTGATAAAACTATTATAAAAACCAAGTATGAAAATTTTTAGTGGCTTTTCTTAAGTTTTAACTAACAAAATAGGCTGTTTTTAGCGTTTTTATAGGGGTTCCAAACATTCACGGATTCTAACTATTCGCGGGGGGTCTGGTACGCATCCCCCGCGAATACGGGGGGACCACTGTATATTATTTAAAGACATAAAGTAACCACATTTTATGGAATATTTGATTTCCCCAGTTGTTAAGTAAGTTTTATAAGATATTTTTCGTAGAAACCCATCAATCAATTTGGCTGAAGCAATGGTCACAATGTCCCCAGACATTCTAACATCCTAAAAGACCAAAACTTGATTTACTCTTCAACCTTTCAGTCGAATTGAACTGAAAGCTCACTTTATGCGGGAGATTGATGGCCTTCATGAACGCCTAGATTAATCTGTACAATGATGGAATTGAGGAATTTAGGAAGAACTGTGGTGTTGGCTTCTGGGAAAATAGACTAAGATTTTAAAAGATTGAGGTAGTTTGGATTTGTGATGGATTAAGTAGTCAAGAAAATGTTAGACTTGGCAGGATGGAGACCAGTTAAAAGGTCCAGAAAATGAAGAAAAATTGGGATCATGAAGACCTAAATTAGATAGATATTCAGGCAGAAAGTGCATGAGGAAGATGAGTGGAGTGAACTCATTTCATGGCGAACCCCAGAAGGAAGGTTTGGTGTAAAAATGAGAGATAGGGAAAGGGGAAAATATATGTTAAAATAAAGAGATTTGTAGAATGAGAAAGAATTATGAATAAAAACAATGGTAAAGGATATCAAAGATTAAAAATTGAATGAAAGATTTATGATGATTAGACTACAGTTTTTTTTCTGTTTTTTAGCATCAGAACAATAGTGCCCCAAGCCTCTATAAGCACACTATATCAAAAGTTATACGGAAGATTTTTGGTATTAATTTTTTATTTTTATCATTGAATTTTTAATTATTTTAGAATGAATATTACATGAGCAAATAATAAATTATGTATGCGGGGAGTAATATATACACGAAGACTAGTAGCAGATGGAAAAGCAAAGGAAAAGGGCCAATGTAGACAAGTAGAACATTCTTTTAATATCTTAGATCAGTATGTACATGGGAAACATTACACATAAGTTTCTTTGATGGTAATGAATGATGTCAGTGTAGCCATCATCAGCTGTAATTGCAAGTGGGCCAAAATAGAAAATTCAATAATGTTGAGTCATTCTTACAAAAGAATTTCCCAAAATGTTCTGGAATTAGTCTTGCTAGCCATTAAAACTTCAAATCTAGATTTAGCTTAATTTCTTTGTTTCTAATAGTTTTGTCCTAATCTTATTTACATAATGTTGAGTATTTTGTTTACTCTATACATTTACTTCATGCCTGTCATTGTTTCATTATATTCAGTGAGTAGTGTGCTATTTATCATGGTCTCTTGAGTTTTGCGGTTGGTTTACAAAAATATGCTTTTTATTTACAGTCAGAGAACTAAGATATGGAACAAGAGCTTCAGTATGAAGAAGGTGATGCTGCTGAGGGTGGTGAAGAAAGTTTTGTTGCCACAGGGGAGGAAGATCAGCAGTTAAACGATACTGATCAATCAATTGAAACCGAACTTGAAGCAATAAAAGGTAAGGTGAATATTGTTGAAATATTGAAAATTCATGTATCATTTAAAAGTTTGTTTTAATCTGTAATAATACAAATGGAATCCTCAAAGTAATTCTGTAAATCCAGATAGTACTTCTGTATATTTATATGAAGTACTGTACTTGTCATCGCTTTACTATAACCTGTTACTGTACTTAAAAGTAATCAAGGGCAGACAGTTGAGAACTCGTTAATATGTATCTTGCTCCTCTAGGTTGTCGAGATATGGTCTTTTGTTGATCATCTTTTCCTTTGTCATTACATTTCTGTTGCATTTCTCAACATTCCTGATACAGGGTGTAGATTACTTGTCTTTTTGTCCTATTGCTGGTGTACAAGGAACCATCATATTTATTTTGTTTATGCATCAACTCCTCCAATTAGGATTATCAATAAAAATATGTTGGAGTCCAGCACACTTAGGAATTAGAGGAAATGAAAATGTGGATTCTGCTGCTAAAGTAGCTTGTACTATCCCTCCAACAGTTACATATGCCCCAGTATCAGACTGGATAATATCTGTCAAACCATTGATATACAAGATTGGCATACAGAATGGTCCTTAATAACAACTGCAAATAAGCTCAAAACTATAAAAACTGAAGTGTATGCATGGAAATCATCTTCACAAAAAGAAAGATCGAAAGAAGTAATCCTAACAAGACTCTGCATAGGACGCACTAGATTTTCTCATGGTCACTTTAATGTCAATACTACATACTGACCCAATGCAATGTAATAGGTGTCAAACTCCCATTACTGTTCAACATTTACTCATGAAATGTCCAAATTGAACCCAACAAAGAAATACTTTTTCAAAATTCAGCAATGAAAAATATCCTCGGTGAAAGCAAAGATTTTTCTCTTTAACATTATAACCTTTTTTAAATAAAGAATTTTTTTTAAATAACATAATTTTTTTTCTCAGAATTAATTTCTGAGAACCAGCTCAAGAAGAATCTATGTAAGACTCAAGGCGGAAAAACTAATCCTTGTTATTAGTAGTCATCCTGTGTAACAGTACCCTTCATTGCTTTACTACTACGTACTCACTTATGAATCCTATAGAAGTACATTTTGTTGGCCAATGTTTCTCAGCATTTCAGCTGCTCGGTGTTTTGGTTGAGAAATATCACTTGCCAGTGTTGAGACTTAGCCCTTAAATGCCGAGCCGGTATTTCCTAAAGTGTCTCCCGTATGCTGGCGGCGTTCGCGAGTGAGCGCCGAAGCGGAAAAAAGTTTTTTTTCAAAAAATCACAGCACGCTTAATTTTCAAGATTAAGAGTTCATTTTTATCTCCTATTTTTGTCATTGCCTGAAGTTTAGTATGTAACCATCAGAAATGAAAAAATATCATTATCTTATATAAATATTGGAATATATGACAGCGCAAAAAAAAATTTCACATATAATTGCATACAAATCGTGCTGTGAGCAAAACGGTTAAAGCTAATTAGTTAATTATTTTTCCGTTGTATTGTACACTAAATTGTGATGATTTTGGTATATAACAAATTGTAAAACGATCAAAGCAACACAGAGAAAATATTATCACAATATGATGCATAAATTCGTAACGCGCGGCCGTAAAAAAAAACTGTTTTCAAAAATTCACCATAAATCGAAATATTGTGCTAGAGACTTCCTGTTTGTTGCAAAATGAAGGTAATTGATTGAATGTTACTAGACTGTAAGTGTTGTAGCTTACAATTGCAGTTTTCGACCATTTCAGTCGAGTTAAAGTTGACCGAAGGTTGAATTTTTTCTATTTATCGTTATTTATATGAAAATATTTCAAAGCTGATAAAAGCTACAACCATGGGTTGTTTTTTTTTTATTCTACATGAAATTTTGCACATTTTCACATATAAAACATTATGTAACGGCTAATATAAAATGGTGCAAACATTATGACAATTGGACAAAAAAATTTGATTTTTTCGGAAGAGTTACCGAACGGACGTAAGGAGAAAAGTTTTTTTTTTTTTTATAAATTCACCATAGATGGAAATATTGTGCTAGAGACTTCCAATTTGTTGCAAAATATAGGTAAATGATTGAATATTACTAGAATGTAATAGTTTTAGCTTACAATTGTGTTTTTTGAATATTTTGGTAGAGTCAAAGTTGAGCAAAGGTTGAAATTTTGGCACTTATTGTTATTTATATGAAAATATTTCAAAACTGATGAAAGCTACAACCATGGGTTATTTATTGTTGTATTCTACATGAAATTGCTCACATTTTCATATATAAAACTTTATGTAATGGCTAATTTAAAATGGTGCAAACATTACGGCAATCAGACGAAAAATTTCTGATTGTTTCGGAAGAGTTACCGCGCGGACATAAAGAATTTTTTTTTTTCATAAATTCACCATAAATCAAAATTTTTATACATGCGACTTACCAGGCAGATATATACTTAGCTATAGACTCCGTCGTCCCGACAGAATTCAAAACTCGCGGCACACGCTACCGTAGGTCAGGTGATCTACCATTCCCGCCGCTGGGTGGCGGAATCCCAACCATTCCCGTTTTCTGAGCCAGATTTTCTCTGTCGCTGAGGCCGGCAACAACTGTTGTTTGGTCTCTCCTGATTGGAATTCTGCTCATTTGCCGAGAATTGGTTGGACTCATTTGGTGAAGTACTCTTGTTTATTCTCGGGATTGGCATACGCTTATTTTGGACTGGATTAGGATTTGGATTGGTCTATTAAGATGGCTGAAGTTAAAGTAACTCCTAAGTTTAGGGTTTGTGCAAGGGAAGAATGCAGAACTAGGTTGTTTAAAGCAGAGGTAGATCCTCATACGCTTTGTAGTAAATGTAGAGGTTCTGAATGTGCGGTTGATAGAACTTGTACTGAATGTGAAGGGCTTTCGGAGCAAGGATGGAAGGATTTAGCTTCTTATATTAAGAAAAGAGAGAAGGATAGAGCTAGGAAAGCGTCAGCTAGAAGCTCGAGTAGATCTTGTTCTTTTGAGCCTGAATCAGAAATTAACAAACTAGATGATGTTTCTCCCATAACCTCAGCCCCTTCTCCCTGTGTTGAATCTAAGGGTTCATTTTCAGAAATGGAAAAAATGAGATCCTCGATCAGGGAGCTTCAGGAGCAGCTTAAAGCCATGGAAACACAAGGTCAGAGTGTCAGTGAATACAGTGACCCCAGTGCAGTGGAGGGGGCGTCTGATCGGCTCCGCATTGCTCCTAGGCCTAGACCGCTTCCAAACTCCCAGGACCAGGGAGGAGGAATGTCAAAAGCCGCAGGGAGGATGTGGAGCATCCCCAACGATCAGGCGTCCCTTCGGCAGACCCTGAAGTAACGACCAGGCTGCCTTGGATAGCCGTAGAAAAGGCATCCTGGAAGAGTGTTTTTTCTGCGTCGGACTCCTCCTCGTCCAGGCGTGGATGGAGCTCTGCTTCGAAGTCTCGTCCTCTGAAGAGATCGTGGGTAGCGCCGAAAGGAGACGCTTTTTGATTCAAGCCCAGAGCGATTTCCAGAGGATTTTCCTTCGACTAGTAAGAGGGCGAGAAGACCGTCTCCAGCGCCTCAAGATCCGACAAAGCTTTTCCTGCTTAATCTACAGGAGCAAATATCCTCCTTGGTAGGCGCTCTTCATAAGGATTCGTCTCGAAGGAAAGACTCCTCCCTTCCAGTGAAGAGATCAAAATTGTCTTCTCATGTAGGAGAGAAGTTTCTCACACTAGCAGGCGCTCGTCTCCGGAGAGACTCTCTCGTTCTCCCTTTAAACGATCCTCTCCTATCTATAGGAGAAAGTCCCAGCGGTAGCCGCTCGCAGAGCAAGCGGTCAGCTACGTCTCTTAGGAGAAGTCAGGAGTCGGACTCCTCTTTCTGAGGATCAGGATAGGCGTCAAGAGCCTAAGAAGCAGGAGGCTTGTGAGAAAAAACATAGAGTTGACAGAGCCTAGTAGGCGCCAAGAATATTACAGGCGTATAGAGCCTTACAGACGCCAGGAGTCTTGTGAGAGGCGTCAAGAGCCTACAAGGAGTCAGACAAGCGCCAGGAGTCAAGCAGGCGCCAGGAATCAAGCAGGCTTCAGGAGTCGAGCAGGCGTCAGGAGTCGGGTAGGCGCCAGGAGTCTAACAGACGCCAGGAGTCGAGCAGGCGTCAGGAGTCAAGTAGGGCCGCCAGGCGCCTTGTACGAGCTTAGGTCAGTAAGTAAGACCCCTTCGCACTTTATGAGTTCCTTCGGAGAGTAGAAGCCCTTCACCTGGTAGGAAACAGGTGACCTGAGAGAAGATCTCGTGCGTTTAAGAAACTCGATTGCGCCTTGTAGTAGCAAGGATTTGTCACTCGGACGACGTGCTTCTTCGTTTGACAGAAGTCCCTCGACAAGTAAGACCGCTCTTCTCCGAAAGGATCCCCGGCAGCCGGAGACTTAGAAGAAGTCTCGGATGAAGAATTACCCGTGGATGTAGTAGTCTCTGATTATAAGAGATTGTCCTTGTTGTTGTTGCAGGAGTTCGGAGATAAGCTTCAACCAGCGGATCCGCCCTCTCCAGGATCTTTGCTATCGAGCACGAAGTCTCCAAAGGCATCCTCATTTGTAAAAATGCGTCCAGCCCCTTAGTATGAAAAAAGCGTTCAAAGGATTTGGAGAATGGCTTAAGAATAAAAGAGAGGCGGGCAAGACTGTTTTTTCATGCCCTCCTTCAAAGTTGACGGGTAAACCTGGAAGATGGTACGATACCAGGAACCTATGGGCTTAGGACTGCCTTCATCGGCAGACGCAGATTACGCTTCCTTAGTAGATTCTTCAAGGAGGCGCTCTCTACTATCGGCAAAAGCTACTTGGGGGATGTGTGAACTGGACCATCTACTAAAGGGACTCTTTAGGACGCTCGAAGTATTAATTTTATGGACTGGGCTTGGGAGCCCTTGCGAAGAGAGCCCAAGATCCCGAATTTGTCACGATGGAAGATTATCGAGTGTGTTTTATCGTGTCTGGACAGAGCGGTGATGGACGGTTCGGTGGAAGTGGCTGCTCTTTTTGGATCGGGAGTTTTGAAAAAGAGAGCAGTGTATGGGTCTTTCCTGTCCAAGTCAGTATCTCCTCTACAGAGGTCGGCCTTGCTATATTCGCGCTTCGAACCACCTTTTCCCACAGGACACGGTGAGGGATGTAGCAAATCATTAGCTGGAAAAGCACACAGGATTTACTGACACAGTCAGCAAAGAGGTTCAAGCCTGCGGTTCCTTTTCAAAAGAAGGATAAAACACCTCTTCAGCAGCCCTTTCGAGGAGCCTCTTCCTCCTCAAGAACCCCTTTTTGTTTAGAGGTAGAAGACCGGATACCAGAGGAAGACCACCCCTTCCAGGAGACCTGCAGGGAAGGCAAAATGAAGAAGAAGTCCTCCAGATAGCGGTAGGCGCCAGGACTGTCGAAATTTGCCAGAGTCTGGGCGAAGAGAGGGGCGGACAGCTGGACCCTCTCGATCCTCGAGAGAGGATACCTCATCCCCTTCAGGGAATATCCTCCCTTAACAAGAACTCCAAGGGAGTTTAACAGCGAGATACAACGATCCTGTCAAGAGTCAAGTCTCCCCTGCAAGCAGTAGAACTTGATGTTGCAGAAAAGGGCAATAGAAACCGGTTCAAGATCTCCATTCACCAGGTTTCTACAAACCGTCTATTCCTGGTACCAAAAGCCTCGGGCGGGTGGAGTGGTTCTGGACGTAAGTGCGTTGAACGTCTTTGTGATCAAGAAGAAGTTCTCGATGGAGACCTCTTCCTCTGTACTTTCTGCTCTTCGTCCAGGGGACTGGATGGTATCCTGGACCTTCAAGATGCATATTTCCATGTGCCAATTCATCCGGCATCAAGGAAATACCTAAGATTCATGTCACAGGGAAGAGTGTTTCAATTTCGAGCGCTTTGCTTCGGACTTTCGACGGCCCCGCAAGTCTTCACGGGTATCCTAAGGAATGTGGCTCATTGGTTACATTTAGAGGGGATCAGAATCTCGATGTATTTGGACGACTGGCTAATACGAGCAAAGTCGAAGCAACAGTGTCTGGAGGACCTTTCGATAACATTAAAGATGACGCAGTCATTGGGACTCCTAGTCAACCTCGAGAAGTCCCAGCTGGATCCCCAGCAGAACATAGTTTATCTGGGGATTCGGATGGATTCTGGGGGTTTTCTAGCGTCTCCGTCAACAGAGAGAATAGAACGCTGCCTTACAAAGGTGTCGGGATTTCTAGGGAAAGAACATTGTTCCGCGAGGGAGTGGATGAGTTTGCTGGGAACCATTTCCTCGTTGGAGCAGTTTCGTTTCCCTAGGGAGACTGCACCTAAGACCCCTTCAGTATTATCTGAAGGAGAACTGGGATCAAAGTTCCCAGGACCTCGAAGAGTCATTCAGGATAACGGACAAGGTCTAAACAAGATCTTCGGTGGTGGTTAGACCCGAAGAAACTCGGTCAAGGAATATCCTTGCAATAAAGAGCCCTCTCCGAGCGTTGTTTGCAGACGCATCGGACGTAGGGTGGGGAGCAACGTTGGATTCGCAAGAAGTGTCGGGAACCTGGGAAGGAGCTCAGGTGTCCTGGCACATAAGACAAAAAAGGAACTGAAAGCCATTCACCTAGCTCTCTTGCACTTTCAAGAACAGATATTAGGATCGATCATTCAGGTCAATTCAGACAACACGACAGCCCTAGCATATATCAGGAAGCAAGGGGGAACTCATTCATTCTCCCTTTACGAGACAGCGAGGGAGTTGTTGCTTTGGGCGCAAGAGAAGCAGATCTCTCTTCTAACGAGATTTATTCATGGAGAGAGAAATGTTCGAGCGGATCTGCTAAGCAGAAGAGACCAAGTACTCCCCACCGAATGGACTCTCCACCCTCAAGTGTGCGATCAGTTATGGGGGTTATGGGAAGGCCGAACGTAGACTTGTTCGAACCAACTGGAAAACAAGAGGTTGGAGAATTATTGCTCCCCATCGCGGATTCCAACGAGCAATAGCGATAGACGGGCTCCTCATGGACTGGAAAAGGGAATAAGACGGGTACGCTTTTCCCCCCTTCAAACTGGTAGGGGAAGTAATAAGAAAGTTTGCCTCCTCAGAGGGAACGAAATTAACTTTGATCGCTCCCTTTTGGCCAGCCCTAGATTGGGTGACAGAGTTGCTGGAGTGGATAGTGGATCTTCCCAGATCGCTCCCTCTAAGGAGCGATCTTCTCAAACAACCCCACTTCGACAGGTATCACAAAAAACCTCCCCGCTCTTAAGTCTGACTGCCTTCAGACTATCGAAGGACTCGTTAGAGCGAGGGGGTTTTCTCGCGAAGCTTCAAAAGCAATCGCAAGAGCAGGAGACCATCCACATTACGGGTGTACCAGTCGAAGTGGGAAGTGTTTAGAAGATGGTGCAGGACGCATGAGCTATCCTCTTCCAGTACCTCTATAACCGACATTGCAAATTTTCTTCTTTACCTTAGAAGAAAGTGTGGCTAGCGGTATCTACGGATCAAGGGGTATAGAAGTATGCTGGCCTCGGTGTTTAGGCATAGGGGTCTGGAGGTGTTCGGATAATAAGGATTCTACATGACCTTATTAGGTCTTTTGAGACCTCAAAAAGTCAGAATAATAAAAATCCCAGTTGGAACTTGGATATAGTGCTGCAGTATTTGATGTCTGAAAGATTCGTACCTTCAATAATTCTTCTTTTAGGGATTGACGAGGAAATCTTTATTCCTGTTCGCCTTAGCCACGCAAAAGGGTGAGTGAAGGGAACTTCAAGCGTTAGAGGGCAGAGTGGGGTTTAAGAAGGAGGCTGCACTTGCTCTTTTAAGCCTCTCTTCTTAGCCAAGAACGAAAAACCCATCAAAACCGTGGCTAGAAGCTTCGAAGTGAAGGCACTCTCTTCTCTTACGGGGGAAAGAAAAGGAAAAGACCCTTTGTCCAGTAAGAGCGCTAAAATTTTATCTACAAAGAAAGTCTCTTTTGGGAGGTACGCAGGAAAGTCTTTGGTGTTCGGTCAAGGATCCTACAAGACCAATATAAAAAAACGCCCTTACGTTTTCATTAAAGACATTATTAAGGAAGCGCATCTTAAATGTGGTGAAGAACAATTTAAACTCCTCAGGGTAAAAGCACACGAAGTGAGGGCCATAGAACTCATGGCTTTTCATAAAACGTGGTCCCTTCAGAATCTAATTGAATCCACGTATTGGAAGTGTAACTCAGTGTTCGCCTCTCACTATCTAAAGGATGTGAGAGTTACTTATGAGAAGTGCTTTCAACTGGGAGCATATGTGTCCGAGATTTAGTGCTGGGAGGAGGAGCTGAGGTTAATCCTAATTAGTTAGGTTAAGTAATTTTAACATTATGGTGTTTGGTTTTTATGGTTGACTGAAAGAGGGTATAGGAAGAACCCTTTCAGTTCTTAGATTTAACATGGTTAGAGAGGTCAGGTGGTCGGAGGATTAACTTTTGGTCTCCTCGTTGTGCATTATGTAAAGCCTAAAGCTCTGTCATGTAAGAGGGCTAGCCCCCATTGATAAGATACAGGTCAGGCTCTGCCATGTAAGCGGGTAAGCCCCATTGGTACGATCCATGCAGGTTCTGTCGCGTAAGCGGGCTAGCCCCCATTGACATGATCCAGAAGGGCTGTTCGGTCATAGGTGGTTTACCTCCACTGGAAGCTCTTGAGGCAGGCAGACTAAATGACAGTAATCATGAAGTCTTCAGCCCAAACAGGTAAGAACCAAGGATTGATATCCTACAACAATTGTTGTTTCCCGTTATTAGAATTTTGTTTATATATATAGCTGTCTCTCGCCCAACACCAAGGGTGTCAATCAGCTAAGTATATATCTGCCTGGTAAGTCGCATGTATAAAAATGATATTGTTAAGATACAATAAAGTTTTATACATACTTACCTGGCAGATATATACGATTAAGGGCCCACCCTTAATCGTATATATCTGGAGACAGGTGTAAGAGAAAATCTGGCTCAGAAAACGGGAATGGTTGGGATTCCGCCACCAGCGGCGGGGAATGGTAGATCACTGACCTACCGGTAGCGTGTGCCGCGAGTTTTGAATTCTGTCGGGACGACGGAGTCTATAGCTAAGTATATATCTGCCAGGTAAGTTATGTATAAAACTTTATTGTATCTTAACAATATCATATTGTGCTAGAGACTTCCAATTTGTTGCAAAATAAAGGTAAATTATTGAATATTACTAGAATGTAAGAGTTTTAGCTTCCAATTGCATTTTTTTACCATTTCGGTCGAGTCAAAGTTGACAGAAGGTTGAAATTTTGGCACTTATCGTTATTTATATGAAAATATTTCAAAACTGATAAAAGCTACAACCATGAGTTGTTTTTTGTTGTATTCTACATGAAATTACACACATTTTCATATATAAAACTTTATTTAACATCTAATATAAAACTATGCAAACATTATGACAATCGGACGAAAAAATTTATGATTTTTTCGGCAGTTACCGCGCGGACATAGGGAAAAGTTTTTTCTAAAATTCACCATAAATTAAAATATTGTGCTAGAGACTTCCAATTTGTTGCAAAATGAAGGTATATGACTGAGTATTACTAGAATGTAAGAGTTTTAGCTTACAATTGCGGTTTTTGACCATTTCGGTCGAGTCAAATTTGACTGAAGGTTGAAATTCTGGCACTTATCGTTATTTATATGAAAATATTTCAGAACTGATAAAAGCTACAACCATGGGTTGTTTTATGTTGTATTCTACATGAAATTGCACACATTTCCATATATAAAACTTTATGTAACGGCTAATATAAAACTGTGCAAACATTTCGACAATCGGACGAAAAAATTTCTGATTGTTTCGGAAGAGTTACCGCGCGGACATAGGGAAAAAGTTTTTTTCATAAATTCACCAAAAATCGAAATATTGTGCTAGAGACTTCCAATTTATTACAAAATAAAGGTAAATGATATAATATTACTAGAATATAAGAGTTTTAGCTTACAATTGCGTTTTATACATTCAACTTCCCTGCCAGATATATACTTAGCTATAGACTCCGTCGTCTCCGACAGAATTTCAAATTTCGCGGCACACCTACAGGGTAGGTCAGGTGATCTACCGCCCTGCCCTGGGTGGCAGGACTAGGAACCATCCCCGTTTTCTAATCAGAATTCTTCTGTCGCCCGGACCATCAACATTGTTGTTGGTTCCTCTCGATTGGTTTTTCTTTTTTTCACCGGCAATTGATCTTCTTGACCGACTTTTGGTGACGTATCTGGATTGTTGGATTGGCATACGCTTTTGTGACTGTTTTGTGGACTTGATTTGGAAATTTTCTTTAATAATGTCTGACTCTGGTATGGTTGTGAGACGTTGTGTGAATGTAGGCTGTAAGGTGAGGTTGCCGAAAGCTTCGGTAGACCCTCACACGGTATGCAAGAGGTGCAGGGAGTATGAATGTTCTTTTACTAATACTTGTAAGGAATGTGAGAACTTGAGTGAGAACGAATGGAAGAATCTAACTAATTATTTAAAAAAGTTAGAAAGAGAAAGAGTGAGGAAGGCTTCTCATAGAAGTTTAAGTAGTTCTAGATCTGAACTAATTCCAAGCTTGGGATCTTCCCCAAGGGTAAGTATTGCTACTTCTCCTTCCATTGCAGCCCCTTCTCCTATTGCAGAACCTGTAGATCCAGCAAAAGAACTTGCGGATCTAAAAGCAGCCTTCTAATTGTTGATGGAAAACAAAATGGCTGCATTACAAGGTAAGGCTAGTGATTTTCAGTGGACAGTGATATGAGTGTCCCCAGTGTAGTGGAGGGGGCATCTGGTCGGCTCAGCAACGCTCCTAGGTCTAGACCTCTTCCAAGCTCACATGCCAGAGGAGAAGGAATGTCGAAAGCGAAAGGAGGTTGTGGAGAATCCCCACCGATCAGGTGTCCCTTCGGCGGTTTCTGTGACACCCCAGACTGCCAAGGACCGCTATTGTAAAAGCGTCCTACGTGTGTTTTTCGTCGTCGGGATCTTCATCACCGAGACGTGATTGGAGAGATTCAGATCGATCTCGGCCTCTCAAGAGGAGTTGGAAGGCTCCGAATATTGACTGAGCCCTGAAAACTTCCCTGAGGAGTCTCCATCGGGAGTGAAGAAGGCAAGAAGAGCCATTCTTTCAACCAGAGTGAGAAGGAGGCAGGAGGTGGAGGCTATGGACTCCTCCCTCCTCCTTCCCTCCTCCCGAAGAGGATAAAGAGGAGGCTACAAAGAGGTTCATGATGGCGATGCAGGAACAGATTTTGTCGTGTAGGAGTCCTGTCAAAAGGAGCCTCCTAGAAGGAAAGACACTTCCCTTCCTATTAAAAGATCTCCAGACGTATGGAGGTATCTGCCTCCAGGATCGATACTCTACTCGAGGTGAGGTTTCCGGTACGAACCTGGATGAACCGATCAGACGTCTGGCACCGGCCAGGAGTGAGGAGTCACCCAGGAGGCAGGAGCCAAGAGCCAGGAGTGAGGAGTAAACCAGGAGGCAGGAGCCCAGAGCCAGGAGTGTAGAGGCATCCAGGCAGGAGGCAGGAGCCAGGAGGCAAGAGCCAGGAGGCAAGAGGCAGGAGGTAGGAGCCAAGAGGCAGGAGCAGGAGCCAAGAGGCAGGAGTCAGGAGGCAGGAGCCAGGAGTCTCCCGGAGTCAGGAGGCAGGAGCCAGGAGCCAGGAGTCCGGATGTCAGGAGGCAGGAGGCAGGAGTCGGCAGGAGTCAGGAGCCAGGAGGCAGGAGTCAGGAGCCAGGAGGCAAGAGTCAAGGAGGCAGAGAAGCAAGAGCGAGTCGGGGACTCGTTCTGGAGGTTATGACTCTTCTCCAAATAGGAGCTCCTCTCCTTCAGAACATAGGAGGTCTTGGAAGGGACTCTCCCTCCAAACGTGAACTTTCTCCTTCGTCTGATCGAGGGTTAGACGAGTTGTCTGATGACGAACCTCCTGCTAATGAGGGACTTTCTAGTTTATAAAGTCTTAGCCTCATTATTACTTCAAGAATTTGGAGAGATTCTCTTAGTCCGGCGGCTCCTCTTCTCCTCGTTCGCTCTTTTCGAGCTCGGCTACGGCAAAATAATCGTCGGACCTTTTTAAAAATGAAGCCTGCGATATCTATGAAGAAGGCACTCCATTCTTTAGATTCTGGATGGACAAGAAGAAGGAGTTAGAAAGACGGTATTCTGCATGCCTCCTTCCAGATTGCACGGAAAGAGAGGTATTTGGTATGGGACAGGAGAGACTATGGGTCTTTCTCTACCTGCCTCGGCAGATGCCGACTTTTCCAATTAGTGGAGGCCTCTAGGATCGGTCAGAGCGACGTGGAGCTCTTCAGAGTTGAAACACTTTCTAAAGGGACTTTTTGTCACTTTAGAGGTGTCAATTTTCTGGATTGGTCACTCGGAGTTCTGGCCAACAAATAATAAGGATCCGGAGTTTCTGAAAAACCCAGAAATTCTCATAGCGTCGTGTCCTGCATGGACAAGGCAGTACAGGACGGGTTCGGGTGAAGTGGCTTCCCTTTTGGTGCTGGTCTCCTGAAAAAGAGATCAGTTTATGGATCCCATATTATCGAAAGGGGTTTCTCCGAGCAGAGGACTGCCTTACTGTTCGCCCCTCTATCGGATCATCTGTTTCCTTCTCAGTTAGTGAAGGATATATCTCGCTCGCTAACTGAGAAGGCGACACAAAAACCTACTAACGCAAACGTCCAAGAAAGGACGCCCTGTAGTGTCGACGGTTAAGAAGGACTCTCGTGCTCCTCAGCAGGCCCTTTCGTGGAGGTGCAGCGGCTCGTCCCCTGCCAGAAAGAAGAGCTCTGAAAAGAGAGGAAGGTCTTCATTTAGGCCCTTCAAGAAATCAAAGTGACTTGTTGCTCCTCCAAAGCACCGGTGGGCGCCAGACTCCTGAACTTTGCAGGAGTATGGGCAAAAAGGGGAGCCGACCCTTGGTCAGTGTCGGTCCTGAAGAAGGGATATGTAATCCCTTCGACGACAGCCCTCCCCTAACATCTACGCCTCGGGAACTGTCAGCGAGGTACAGAGGACCCGTTAATGAGAAAGACTCTCCTTCAAATGGTGGAGCAAATGTGGGAAAAAGAGGCCATCGAACTTGTGCAGGATCCACACTCCCGGGATTTTACAATCGCCTTTTTTTTTTCTAGTACCAAAGGCATCAGGGGGGGTGGAAGCCAGTTCTGGACGTAAGCGCTCTGAATCGCTTCGTACAGAAAAGAAGTTTCGCATGGAACCGTCCGCCTCTGTAATGTCGGCTCTTCGTCCAGGAGATTGGATGGTCTCTCTGGACCTGCAAGACGCATATTTCCACGTTCCCATTCACCATTTGTCAAAGAAATATCTTCGCTTTGTAATAGGAGACAAGATCTTTCAGTTCAGGGCTCTGTGCTTCGGTCTGTTTACAGCTCCACAAGTATTCACCAACCTGATGGCGAATGTAGCAAGATGGCTTCACCTAGAGGGGATAAACATCTCCTCTACTTGGACGACGGCTGATCAGGGCCAAGTCGAAGATTCAGTGCTTGGAGGACTTAGAAGTAACAAGGAAACATGATAGATTCGCTAGGGTTGCTCGTCAACCTCGAGAAGTCACAACTGATCCCAGCCAGAACTTGGTCTATCTGGGGATCAGATGGATTCTCGGGGTTTTCGGGTATATCCTTCGCGAGAAAGAATCGCTCGAGGTTTGTCGAGAATCTCGAGCTTCTTAGAGAGAAAGAACAGCTCAGCGAGGGATTACCTTGAGCTTTTAGGGACCCTGTCCTCACTGGAAAAGTTCTTCTCGCTAGGGAGACTTCACCTTCGCCCTCTTCAGTTTTTCCTCAAAGAGGTGTGGAGTTGGAAGACGGGTCAACTCTCGGAAATCTTCCAACTTCCACAAGAAGTAAAAGATCATCTGAAGTGGTGGATCCCTCCACTTCAAAAGAACAGAGGGCGTATCGCTTGCTCTGCAGAACCCAGACCAAGTGTATTTACCGACGCTTCGGAGTCGGGATGGGGAGCGACGCTAGGAGCAAGGGAGGTGTCAGGCACCTGGACAAAGGAACAGGTGTCCTGGCACATCAATTGCAAGGAACTTGTGGCCATACACCTAGCCTTAAAGTTCTTCGAAGAGATAGTCAGAGACGGGGTTGATACAGATAAACTCGGACAACACCACGGCTCTGGCTACATACGCAAGCAAGGAGGCACGCACTCTTTCTCCCTCTATCAGTTAACAAGACACCTGTTAACCTGGACGGAAGAAAGAGGCATAACTCTCCTCACAAGGTTTGTTCAAGGGATCAAGAATGTGAGAGCGGACAGACTGAGCAGGAGAAATCAGGTCCTTCCCACAGAATGGACTCTACACGAAGAAGTGTGTCGAAGTCTTTGGTCCCTGTGGGGGAGACCTCACATAGACCTGTTTGCGACGTTCATCTCCAAAAGAATAGAGATCTTTTGCTCTCTAGTGGAAGATCCGAGAGCCTTCGCAATAGACGCGTTTCTCATGGATTGGTCGGGTGTGGACGCATACGCCTTTCCCCAGTTCAAAATCCTGGGGGAAGTGCTCAGGAAGTTCGTAGCTTCGAAGAGCACGAAGTTGACACTCATAGCCCCATTTTGGCCAGCCCAGGAATGGTTCACGGAGGTACTGGAGTGGATAGTGGACTTCCCCAGATCGCTTCCAAACAGACACGATCTACTCAGACAACCCCACACTTCGAGAGGTTTCATCACAACCTCCCAGGTCTCGCTCTGACTGCCTTTCGACTATCGAAAGACTTGTCAGAGCGAGAGGCTTTTCTCGCAAGGGCTGCGGGCTCTATCGCTAGAGCCCGCAGAGCTTCGACGAGAAGAGTATACCAGTCAAAGTGGGAAGTCTTTAGGAGGTGGTGTAAGGGTCAGAAGCTGTCCTCTCCAGTACCTCTATAGTGGATATTGCCGATTTCCTCCTCTTTCTGAGAGAGGAATCACACCTATCTGTCTCGACAATAAAAGGATACAGAAGCATGCTGTCTTCAGTATTCAGGAATCGAGGCCTGGACATTGCTAACAACAAAGATCTACACGATCTAATTAGATCTTTGAGACTTCGAAAGCAGCTACTCCTAGAACACCTAGTTGGAATCTAGACGTGGTCCTGAAATTCCTTTCATCGGATAAATTCGAGCCTTTACATCTGGCGTCCTTCCGCGACGTCACTAGGAAATGCTTGTTCCTGGTGGCTCTCGCTACAGCCAAGAGGACGAGCGAATTACACGCTCTGGATTCCACGGTGGGGTTCAAAGGAGATGCTGCCATCTGTTCTTTCCAGACAATGTTTCTGGCAAAGAACGAAAAACCCGTCAAAACCGTGGCCCAGAAGTTTTGAGGTAAAAGGCCTATCTAACCTTGTAGGCAGAGAGATAGAGAGATCTCTCTGTCCAGTGAGAGCTCTTAAATATTATTTAGAGAGGAAGAGACAGATGGGAGCTTGTCAACAAGGTCTTTGGTGTGCGGTGAAGAACCCCAAAAGACTCATGTCCAAGAACGCCTTGGCTTTCTTTGTGAGAATCGTTATTACGGACGCTCACAAGAACTGCTCGGAGGAATCCTTCGGTCTTCTAAAGGTCAAGACT
The DNA here is from genome assembly GCF_015104395.2 of Macrobrachium nipponense. Classification (NCBI taxonomy): domain Eukaryota; kingdom Metazoa; phylum Arthropoda; class Malacostraca; order Decapoda; family Palaemonidae; genus Macrobrachium; species Macrobrachium nipponense. Next base: position 96,906,433 of record NC_061107.1, read on the forward strand.
CATGAAGTGAGGGCAGTAGCAACGTCTTGGCGTTCCAAAAGAATATGTCTCAAAGAATATCATTGAGACTACATATTGGAGGTGCAATTCAGTGTTTGCATCTCATTATCTGAAGGATGTGAGAGTGACCTATGAGAAGTGCTTCTCGCTAGGTCCTTTTGTATCAGCAGATACAGTACTGGGTCTTGGAGCAAAGACTGATCCTTAATTTTGTGTTTTTATCGTACATAAACCCTCTTGTCAGATATGTGCTTGGTTTTCTATTAGCAAGCTCACTACTGTCGCACGGGAGCAGAGTGTCATTGCTGGTAGGGGATCAAGGGTATGTATGACTAGTAGGGGCGGGAGTACAAAATTTTTTTTTTTTTTTGTGTTATATTTTGTAATGAAAGTGTAATATGTTTCGAGTTTTTTGGTGTTTGTAAGGAGTTCGGGGATAACTCCTTACAATCTTAGAACTAACATGGATGTTAGGATCAGTGATCGGGATCGGTTTTGTGCTCCTTGAACAAGGTGTATTGTCATGTTAGTGGAATAGCACCCAAAGACAAAGGCCTTTAGGCTCTGCCGAGTAAGTGGATAAGGACCCCATTGGCAGACCCACAACGAACTCTTAGCCATAGATCAATATCCTCGCTGCGGCTCTTGAGGCTAAGCAGACTCCAAGGCAGTAGCCGCGAAGTCTTCAGCCTAATAAGGTAGGAACCAAGGTTTATTAATACCTACAACATATGTTGTTTACCTGTCTATTTCAGTAGTTAGCTGTCTCTTACCCACCACCAATGGGTGCTAATCAGCTAAGTATATATCTGGCAGGGAAGTTGAATGTATAAAAATGATATTGTCATGTTACAATAAAGTTTTATACATACTTACCTGACAGATATATACGATTAATGGCCCACCCAGCCTCCCCGCAGGAGACAGGTGGAAGAGAAGAATTCTGATTAGAAAACGGGGATGGTTCCTAGTCCTGCCACCCAGGGCAGGGCGGTAGATCACCTGACCTACCTGTAGCGTGTGCCGCGAAATTTGAAATTCTGTCGGAGACGACGGAGTCTATAGCTAAGTATATATCTGTCAGGTAAGTATGTATAAAACTTTATTGTAACATGACAATATCATTTTTTTGCCCATTTCGGTCGAGTCAGAGTTGACGAAAGGTTGAAATTTTGGCCCTTATTGTTATTTATATGAAAATATTTCAAAACTGATAAAAGCTACAACCATGAGTTGTCTTTTGTTGTATTCTACATGAAATTGCGCACATTTTCATATATAAAACTCTATGTAACGGCTAATATAAAATGTGCAAAAATTATGTCAGTGACGAAATAATTTCTGAGATGTGTCGCTGATGCTTTTAGTGCGAGAAGAAAGAAATTCGCGCCTGCATGCATTGGTAACGATTGTAAACAAAACAACAGCTTGATCCGTGAACTCCCAGCATCCCCTAAGGCGCGTGATTCAAAAGTTTTTGCCTTGTAGGCTTATAACTATTTTTCTGTGAATTTAAAAAAAAAATTTTTTTTGCATTGACGTTTTGTACATCGGTTTGGCACCCGACAGACAATTTTCGTCGACATTTAATATGTCCAATCGGCATTAAAGGTATAGTACCATTATTCATGTCTAAGAACATCGAGGTGTTGAAATATTCAGGTAATCCTGTAAGCTACTTTGTTTAATTTTGCATGGGAGTTTCTGGGAGATAAGAGGGTCAGAACCCTTGAGACACTGGAATCTTTCTAGTATGTGGTCTAGCTTCATCGATGAGCGCAAATTGTGAATAAAATCATAATGTCTCAGTTTTTGGGTGAGGTGGCTCACGATTGTTGGGGTTAGGTCCAATGGGCAATTGAGAGGCTCTTTTCTTTTTTCTATTGGCTGGTGTCTGCCACTTGTCAATCCCATCATGATCATTATCATCATCATCCACCAAGGGGACTTTTGGGGGAGAGAGAGGGTTGGAAGAGTGATAAGGGCTTGTGACCTTGGCTGAGAATATGCCTTTTTGTACATGCAACTTCCCCGGCAGATATATACTTAGCTTATGTCTCTGACGTCCGACAGAAATTCGAATTTCGCGGCACACGCTGCAGGTAGGTCAGGTGATCTACCCCCCTGCCGCTGGGTGGCAGGAATAGGAACCGTTCCTGTTCTAGAACCAGATTTTCTCTGTCGCGGTAGTGTCAACATATGTTGTTGCTACCTCTGACTTGATTTTCGTTTTTCATCGCCATCGATCTTCTGGACTGTCTTTTGCAGGGAAGTACTGGGTCTTTGGTTCGGCATACGCTTTTATTAACTTTTTAATGAATTTGGCTTCGAAAATTTCGAAGAATATATGACGTGTAACTACCGAAATTTTCGGTAGACACTCACATAGTTTGCAAGAAGGGAAATATTAATATTTATTCATTAATATGTGTAATAAGTGTTAGAATTGATTGAGGAGGATATGACTTCCTACTTTAGGGAGTCAGTAAAGCATGTAACTAGATACGTTCTTTTAAAAGTTTTTTACGAAACTCGTACTAACGAGCAATTAGAGTATTAACAGTACTAGTATGTTGCATCCTCATCACCTTCTTACTTCGCAGAAAACTTCAAATTCATAATTGCAATTTGAAGACAAGGATTGTGGCTCAAAATGCGAGCTATTGAAAGGTAAGAAGTGATTACTAGTGTTTCCCCATTGCAGTGGAGGGTGTCGTCTGATCGGCTCTGTCTCGCTCCCAGGCCTAGACCTCTTTCAAGCTCCCAAGCCCAGGGGAGAAGGAATGTCGAAAGCCGTAAGGGGGTTTCAGAGAATCCCCACCGGTCAGGCGTCCCCTCGGTCAGGTTCTGTAGAGCGTCCCAGACTGCCAAGGATAGCCATTGAAAAGGCATCATTCAAAAAAAGTGGCGTCTCTTCATCTTACTCCGAAAAGACGAAGAATGTATATGTTTTGATGATCTAGCGCGTTCTCTGAAAACTAAGAGAACACTGAGCAAGAGCCAGCCAGGAACTTAGGAAGCCGCGTTTCCAGCAAGCTAGCGTGAGCACGTTCCAAACAGCCAGCAGCGAGCCGCGTTCCAGAAAACAGACTAGCGCGAGCCGCGTTCCTACAACCAAACGCGAGCCGCGTTCTAGCAAACTGAGCGCGAGCCGCGTTCTAGAAAATTTTTTCTTGGCGCAAGGCGCTTCAAAGAGACGAAGCGCCAGCCTGGCGCAAATTGCAACAGAAAAACAGACGGCTAGAGCAAGGAGCCTTATAGTACAGTGGCAATCAGAACGATCCTTCCATTGAACGTTTCCGGGCAAGAGGCTCTTTCTAAAAGGGTCTAGTAGGCGCTCGGAACTATCAGGGCGCCCGGGACCTTCCACACAAGCGAACGTTCCAGGAGCGAGTCTCCTTTCTAGCGTGCGGAACATTCAGGCGCGCGGAAACTATCCAGGCGCTAGGCGCAAGGAGCCAGGCGCCAGAATATTCCAAATCTTCTTAAGAGAGAGAGGTCAGTCGCGAGGCTCCTCTTTGAGTAATGCGGACACACTCCTTCATTCATGCTCTCCCCTCGTTATGAAGAGGCAAGCGCTTTGGGAGTTTTTCTTATAAGAATCTCATCGACGTTTGGCGGATAGGAAATATCTACTTCCTTCCGTAAACCCTACAGACGAACAGGAATTCTGTCTCTTCCGCGATTTATGAGGAAATCACGAAGATTTAAAGAGTTCCTGGATTAACTTCCTTCCTTAAGGAGATATATACTCTTTCTATCATTTCTATTAACGAAAAGAACGAAGACAGTAAAATTTTTCCTTTCCTTTATCTGCCTCGGCAGGGAAAGAAGGTAGTTGAGTATCTGCTGTATGAGAATACGATACGGCAAATCACACATACCGTAGTTACTTCTTTGTAGAGCAACTCAATTATCAGTATCCTTCCAGGAATTTCCTAGGAAGGACTACGCTTAAAGGGATTGTTAAGACAACACCTACTTAGCTTCTAGATTTATCGAAGTCTTGTTTCGCTTAAATATGCATTAATAAGAACTTCTTGAAGTTCGATAATTTTATAAGATTCCTTTATTTAATGAGTAGCTGGCAACTCTGGAAGAGTAAGGCCAGACGGCTAACGGAGACTGCTATCGCGCCTTAGAGAGTAATAGAGACCAACGCAGTAACATGTAGGTGTCGGTCATGAGTGTTTGGTTACATGTCTCTCTCCTGCGGGATGGAATAACTAACCGTGTCTCTCCCCTACAATCGCGGTTTAGCCTCGGATTGAGGGGATAGTTAAGCAAACATAAATAAAATATGTCTGCCTTTTGCTAAGAAGCTTTCAATAAGAAAGATATTACAACCTTTCAATGCTGTTTACCGTAGGTAACATTATTAAGGATTCTAACGCAGCGGAACTCTATATTATATGATGCTCTATGCTTACGAAAGCATGGCTTATTAGAGTACATGCTTAGTGAGAAGATGAATGTAGTAGAAGAGAATTCACTTTAAGACTACGGTATGGTCAAGTCTTATGCGCATACCGAGGTTAAACTACAGAATTCCTAGTATCCTTACAAAGGTTTCCTAGATAATGCTGTTTACCACAATGTGACAGTATTATAAAGGAGTCTAATACGGCAGAGCACGAAATAATATAATTCTCTCATCCTTTCGAGAAACGCACACAACCTTTTTAGAATCGGATATTGCTCAAGAGAAGATGGGAGTGAGTCGGATGGGAAACATTCTCTTAGTGGCAGAAGTTGTTTCCTGAATGGACTATACTACGTATATAAAAGTTTTTTCCTACTAAGAAACGGAATTAACACGTGAAGGATGTCGGGTACCATAAGGGCACAGATGTTCTGGCACATAACCTAAAAGAACTAGAAGGAAGCGCAGCCTGGCGCAAAGCGTCAGAAGCGCCAGCCTGGCGCAAATTGCGCCAGAAGCGCCAGCCTGGCGCAGAAGTACCATCCAAGATATTTCTCGTTTTAGCGAGTTATTAAACCTAAGAGTCCAGTAGTGGTTGGTTTGGTGTTTGTTTCTTCTCACCTCGGTGGTCGCGGGTTCGGTTCTCGGCCCCATTCCATTGAGGAGTGAGAGATGTGGATTTCTGGTGATAGAAGTTCACTCTCGACGTGGTTCGGAAGTCACGTAAAAACACCATACAAACAAACCAGTAGCCTCTCGGAGGCTCGGTAACGGCAAGATTCGTTCCTGATTTCGTTACCCATTTAATCAGGAAAGGGGTCGCTTACAAGGAATGATGAAATGATTTTTTTTAATCACTTAGGCCAATTCCACGACTCTCATATCGCAAAAGAGCATCGAGAATCTCTTTTTTCGCCCCTGTTCGCGTTAACAAAAGAGAACCTATTTGGGAACAGACACGGAACGTAACGATCCTAAAGGTTCGATGCAAGATTTTGCATGTCCGTGAGAACCTTCTCGATCGAAGATAATAACTGTTAACGTATGTCTAACATTTATTGAAAAGAGTTTTGAGAACCTGCGGAAAGTCTTCATAGATCTCTTCGCAAGGTAGAAGACGAACAGGCTTCCTATAGACTGCTTCCTTTCCTCGAAACCAAGAGAGGTAGCAATATACGACATCTTTAATTTAAAGAAGGGGAATAAACTTTAGTCTTTTTTTCCCCTAGTTATAAATTCTTAACAGATATTAAGATAAATGGGCGTCAAAGGAAGAGAGGATGAATGCCTCATTTTGCCTTAGAGAGGTGGATTCACAGAAGTCACATTCTTCTCACAGCATGTTTCGTAAGGCTTTTCCAAGAGTATCTGGATATTCTATCAGAATCTATTATAAATAGACCTGAAAAACCTCTCCACTCTGAGTCTTTCCACGTGCAGACTGTCCAGAAGTGGACATGAATGAGAGGATTTTTCAAGGTAAATGACAATAGTCATGGCTAAGACAGAATAGCTGCATATCGTGCTAGATGGAATGAGGAAACTGTCCTCTTCCGATACCTCTGTGAACCACATAGCGAGGCTTTTTCTTGCCAGCATAGTATGTCTGGCAAAAGAACTAAATCCCTCTATTCCTGACGCAACGCTTTCAGATAGAAGTTTAGTTGCCCAGGCAGGGTACTTACATTTTCATCTACAGAAGAAGAGATGGTTTAAACGTTTGCCTACAGAGTCTTCGGGGTGCGATGAGGGCTCAAAATGCTTCCCAGAAGGTATTCAGAAGAATACAATAAGAGCTAGAAATCAGGGTTCCGCCCAATTTCAGCTCAGTCTCTCCTTCGACTTCCAGACTCCTTCCCTTCCTTCGGGCAAGGATAGGGAAGATTCTGCAACGAGGAACCCTCATCAACATGTAAGAAGAGATCTCGTTAGCAAAAAGAAGTGTTCACAAAGATCCTCCTCGGAGGAAGACTCTTCTCTCTCGGTATTGTTAGATATCTGTCGTCTACTGGGTGTTAGCTGACTAAAATCACCTCCCCTTGCCAGGGGCCAAAAGCTCAAAGGGGAAGAATTTCTTTCCACCCTTCTCCAGTCTCCTGATAAACTATGTGGTTGTTCAGGACTCTCGGACAATGTAGCGCCAGCCAAGCGCCAAATGCCAATACAGGCGCAAAAACGCCAGAGGCGGACAGTTCCAAGGAACTCTGTCATGGCTGGATACTGAGAAGGAGCGGGCCTCCAACCTGGCGCAAATGCGCCAGAGGCGAACAATCGGACAGATATAAGAGTGTCCGATGTGGACATCGCCAGACAGCCTAGAGACTCTTCCAAGCTCGAAGCTCCAGCAAGTGTGGAGGAGCCAAGCCAGGCGCGAGGCGCCAGCAGGCTCTAGGAGCCAGCCAGGCTCTAGGAGCCAGCCAGGCTTATAGGAACCAGCCAGGCTCTAGAAGCCAGCCAGGCTCTAGAAGCCAGCCAGGCTCTAGAAGCCAGCCAGGCGCCATCCAGGTGCCAGGCTCCTTCAAGGCTAGGCTCCAGTCAGGATTGAGGATCCATCCAGGCGCAAGGCTCCTTCCAGTAAAGAGAAACCTAAAGCTCTGTCATGTAAGAGAGCTAGTCCCCATTGATATGATACAGGTAAGGCTCTGCCATGAAAGTGGGTCAGCCCCCATTGGCACGATCCGAGAAGGCTCTGTCGTGTAAGCGGGCTAGCCCCCATGACATGATCCAGAAGGGTTGTCAGTCATAGGTCCCTACCTCGCTGAAACTCTTGAGGCATGCAGACTCATAGACAGTTAATCATGAAGTCTTCTGCCAAGCTCCAGGGCGCAAGGCGCCAGCCAGACGCAAGGCTCCAGCCAGGCGCGAGGCGCTAGCCAGGAGGGAGGAGCCAATCAGGCGCGAGGCGCCAGCCAGGCGCAAGGCTCCAGCCAGGCTCTAGGCGCCATTCAGGCGCAAGGCTCCAGCAGGCGCGAGGCGCCTAGCCAGGCTCCAGGCTTCACCCAGAAGAGATCTATATCAAAGAATGCCTGGCCTTCTTTGAGACAATGTGATCTCCTAAGCACTTGACAAGTGCATTGATGATTCCTTCAAACAGCTGAGAATTAAAAGCGCATGAAGTGCGAGCTTTTCGGTATTCTTGTTCTTTCCTTAACAATATGTCATAAGGACCATATTAGCTGTCACATACGGGAGATGCAACTCTGTGTTGACTTCCATATCCGAAGGATGTCAAGATAACCTACGAGAGATCCTTCTCTCTCTTGGTTGATACGTGTCTGCGGATACATTGCTGGGATAGGGAGCCAGCCGATACTGATCCTTAACTAGTGAGTTAAATTTTAGTTACGTCGTGTTTTTTCTTGGGTTTGTTTGAAAGGAGTTTGGGGATAACTCTTTTCAACTTAAGGCACTAACCCTCGTGTTAGGATCAGGTGATCGGGATCGGTGTGTGCTCCTTAATTATGCCACTAGCATAGGCATATTGTCATGTAAGAGGCTCTTGTCGAGTAAATGGATAAGACCCCATCGACAGACCCACAAGAACTCTTAGCCATAGGTCACATCCTCGCTGAGGCTCTTGAGGCGAAGCAGATTCTAGGCATTAGCCATGGAATCTTCCGCCTGAACAAGTAGGAACCAAGGTTTTATTTATTTATTACCTACAACGTATGTTGTTACCTGTCTATTCAGTAAATAGTTGTTCTCTTACCCACCACCAAGGGTGTCAATCAGCTAAGTATATATCTGCCGGGGAAGTTGCATGTACAAAAATGATATTGTTAGAATACAAATAAAGTTTTGTACATACTTACCCGGCAGATATATACGATGAATGGCCCACCCAGCCTCCCCTCAGGAGACAGGTGGAAGAGGAAAATCTGGTTCTAGAACAGGAACGGTTTCCTATTCCTGCCACAGCGGCAGGGGGGTAGATCACCTGACCTACCTGCAGCGTGTTGCCGCGAAATTCGAATTTCTGTCGGACGTCAGAGACATAAGCTAAGTATATATCTGCCGGGTAAGTATGTACAAAACTTTATTGTATTCTAACAATATCATTTTAACTGGAAGCAAAGAGGAGGGAGAGGAGGTCGAGAGTCCATCGGTCCCCATTGATAGTTCTAAAGATGATGTTGGTACTTCATCACATTGCACCTCCCACTTCTCTTGTGTTGTTGGACAGCAAGGAAATAAAAGATGCCCTTGCAAAGGAGTCTGGTGACTTGCTGTAAATATTTTGAGGGATTCCTGTGATCTTTTGGTCACTTTCCAGATCAAGGAAAGATTATTTGTTTCCACAATTTTTTCTGAGTGAAACTGCCATTTGGAAGGAATTTGCTGCTGTATTGCATGCTGCTGGCAGGCTTAGATCAGCAGGCCCCTTTGGAGGCAGAGTGTAAGGGTCACTAGAGAAGATTGTCACCAACCAAGCAGCTCCTTATCCATTTAATGATAAATGATAATTTCCTGAGAGAGGATGAGCTTTTCATGGAATGGAATCCAGGATCAGGTCTTTGATTGCCTTATATGCAATGCTAATTTCCTCATTAAGAGAAGCCTGCACTATCAGATTGTGTGACAGACTCGAAGGAAACTGCATCAACTCTGGCTGGGACACTGTATAATCTTCACAGCTACTTTAAACTGGAGAGAAATGATGAATCAGAGTCCCAAAGAAAACTGAGTCTAGGAAGCATCCTTAACAGACTTGGATTTCAACGAAATTAAAGAACTCACACGAGTTAACGATCAACGAACAGGACAAAGGTTAGTCTTGCTCTACCCAAATCTCCTAAGAAACAAGGAAGAAGATACTAGTTCAGGAAAATCTTGGAAGTAATATTAGAGAGACTGGTTACTTCTCCAACTTGCCAAATCTGAGGAAATTTTTGACCAGGAGCTCTGATTTTAGGAACTTGAAGAGAAGCTCACGACACGAAAGAAACCTCAGCTTGTGGCGATGGAGAGCACCGGAGAAGAAGAGGAAGATGATGACAGGTTCTTTCTTCATCTCCTACAGCAACTGGAGGGCCTCGCCAGTACACGTAACACGGACACAAGATGAAGAAAGGCGGAGAATTTACCAAGAAATTCCAATGCCTAAGGTAGCGGAAGATGGATTGCACTTCTTTTGAAATGCAGTCGATCGTAAGGAGTATCTTTTGACGTAACAGTAGTCCCATCCGTGACGTCATCCAGGATGTCTCACAGCAGAGTAGTCTTACAGAGAGATGAAAGATTGTGTGTAAGAGCAGAATATGTGTAAACATTCAAACAAAATTGTACTACAATTTTATTTCATGAGGCATAAAGGAGTACCAAGGCGAACATCAATGGATGACGAAACATCAGAAGGAGATGAGACGCCACAGAAGCAGACAAAGCTACATCCGAGAAGTCGTCTGTAAGATTGGTACTCCTGCATGATGACGAGTCTTCACAGGCCAACATGTAGAAGGAACTCCAAGGCTTGAAAGGAATACGCTGTCGACAGGACTGACTGTATTCCAAACTTTTCACAGCACCAATTTAGTGAAGTGGCAGTTGGTAGAGGGAATGTGCCGCAGCTGCCCAACTTCAAGGTGAGAAGCATGGCAGACAACTGTAGAACCTGAAAAGACAAATAATATGCCTTCCCCCACAGAAAGAGAAGATATCTTCTATCGTGAAAGAGGGAGAAGAAACATATTTATCTGTAATGGTTAAGGGAAAGGAGTGAGCTGCAATTCCCCCCCCCCCCCCGCCCCTTCCCCCCCGAATCTGGACATGTTTTATTAAACCCAGTGAACTGAGTATTAGATATCCACATATCTAACATCTCAAAGGCTTGGGTCCTTTTCTTTAGAATTCTCATTTCAAAGAAAAATGGTCAGATATCTCCAGTTGGTTCAGGATATTTTTAATTTATATTTTTCATAGCTAGCAAACGTGAAGTCTTAACATTGACTGCCCACCTTTAGCCACCCCTCTTACGTTTCATCCTGCGTTGAAAGAAAGACATGCGTCATTGGATTCAAGCGCAGTCTCTGGACTCGCTTCCACCTCAACTACACATCTGATGCCAGAAGCCACAGATTCCTTGCATTTACAATCTCTGATTGTTTTTAACCGGTTTCCAGCTGGCGCAAGAAAATTTATCCTCTTGTTAAGACTGAATGTTTGTTTGCTATGAAGAATACAGATTAATAAAAAAATTGTCATTTCATATGGGCAGAATTTGTGTGTGAAGCAGAGGTATCAATAGGTGCCAAGGTCACTGGTGTGTTCTTTTCACTTACTTGGAGAGTAAGCCTTCAAACTACTTTGTTGTTGTTGTTAGGGGGTAGGAAAGCTTAAAAAGATCTGAAAAAGGTGTTCTGCATCGAGTTAAAGATACAGGAATTTTAGGGTAGGATATTTATGATTTATTTATTAGAATGAAATTGTAAAAAATAATTTGCATGTTAAACAGTACAGAACAATTATTTCTAATAAAGTAAGCATTTTTATGTATGCAATTTGCCAAGTAGTTCCATAGCTATATTGTCTGTCTGTTTGCAGAAATTTGGGGGGGCGCTCTATTGTTTTGGCTTGGCAATACCCCCCCACTACTGTGGGATGGTGGAATCAGCTCGGCGTTGAAAATCAGTTTTGTTCATACGCGGAACAAACCTTTGGTCTTAACAATAGGATAATCTCTTGTGCCAGCTGGAAATCAGTTAAAAACAATCAAAGATTGTAAAGCAAGGAATCTGTGGCATCTGGCAACTCATACATATACGAGGTGGAAGCTGGTCACCAACCAGGCATATAGAACCTTGTGACACGTTCGTCTTTCTTTGACTGCCTTGAAGAGTAGTCGCTAGTGCTCTCCTCCCAAGCCGGTTGCTTTGTTTGCTCATGAGTTCTTTGTTTCAGTGTTTGTGTGTGCTTTGTTGTTATCATTGGGCGCTCCAATTTTTGTAGGCCTCGTCAACGCATGTGCCCGTAGAGTTTCAACTTGTCTGTCTTGGGAGGGTTTTTTGCCTCCTCATTTGTACAGTTCAGCTTTGGCATCCCCTTCTTTCAGAAACATTCCCTCTGCTTTGATTGTACCAGTGTCCCCTTCCTTTTCTTCCATCGATTCATAGGTGGAAGTATCAGGAGTGTCACAGGATGAGATTATGTTTAATGTAGCCCCCTCTTGCACGGGATATAATGTCCTTCCCGAGAGGCATTACCTGCACGAAATCGAAACAGTTTGCAACTACTGCAGTACTCTGGGTCTGTATTTAGTTGCTGGCACGGTGGTGGGTGAGGGTGTATAGGAAGTCGTTTCTTCCTAGTCTGTTCTCTTCTTCAGTGCGTTTGTTTTGGTATTGAGTCCTAGGGAAGGGCATACAGTGGTACCTTGAGATATGAAAGGCTCAACTTATGAAAAACTCGTGATGCGAAAGCTAATACGAAAAATTTAACGGCTCTACATACGAAAAGTTTTCAAGATACGAAAGGTTTCTGTTAAGTCCGAGATTCGCCTGAACCACCGATAACAATTTTGAAACTTGAGCGCCGCCAACTGAGTAGACTCGCCACCTTCCTCCTGCTCTCCCATTGGTTCCTGATGCTAGTCACCGCCATGAGATCCTTCTCTCCTATTGGTCAGCATCCCTCCCATGATGCATCTATGTATACGTAGCGGCGTGCCTCAGCCACTCGGTAGCAGCATCGTTATTGTACGCACGCGGTATTCGTTCGGTCTAACGATTTCGTTTAGTAACGTAAATTCGTTAGTGATTTCGTTGCAGTATACGTACTTTATCGTGTTGTGTGAAAACTTTATTCTACTTATACGTAAATTACGTACAGTATATACGTAGTCATGGGTCCCAAGAAAGTTGAAATTCACGGAAAGAATCGAATGCTCTCTTTGGAGACAAAGATGGAGATTATCAAGAAGTATGAAGCTGGTATGCGATTGAGTGTGATCGCCAAGGAATATGGCCGAAATCCGTCGACAATAGGCACCATCCTTAAGCAGAAGGATGTCATCAAAGCAGCTACACCTTCCAAGGGCATAACTATTTTGTCCAGCAAGAGGACCCACGTGCACGACGAGATGGAACGGCTGCTTCTTGTCTGGATAACAGACAAAGAAATCGCTGGCGATACGATAATGGAGACGGCAATCTGCCACAAGGCCAGCGCTATTTTCGGCGATTTGATTGCCCAGGCAGAAGACGACAGAGGGGAAGGGACTTCAACGCCAACCCCAGAGTTCAAGGCTTCGCATGGATGGTTCGAGAAATTTCGTAAACGGACTGGCATTCATTCGGTGGTGCGGCATGGGGAGGCTGCCCGCTCGGACACAAAAGCGGCCGAAGCCTTTAAAAAGACGTTGGACGAGATGATGACCAAGGAAGGCTACAGTTCTCAGCAAGTCTTCAACTGTGATGAGACTGGCCTTTTTTGGAAAAAAAATGCCTCGTCGGACGTACATCACGGAGGAAGAGAAGAAGCTACCCAGGCATAAGCCTATGAAAGACAGGCTTACGCTCGCACTTTGTTCCAACGCCAGTGGGGATTGCAAGGTGAAGCCCTTACTGGTGTATCATTCCGAGACTCATCGAGCCTTCAAGGCCCACAAAGTGCTTAAGGAGAAGCTTCCAGTGATGTGGAGGGCTAATGCAAAAGCCTGGGTAACGAGGCTTTTGTTCACGGAGTGGGTAAATCTGTTTCTGCCCGACAGTGAAGAAATTCTTGGAAGAGAAGTGCCTCCCCCTGAAATGTCTGCTGGTGTTGGACAATGCCCCTCCCCACCCTCCTGGCCTCGAGGAAGACATCCTGGCGGAGTATTCCTTCATCAAGATTCTTTATCTTCCGCTTAACACCACCCCTCTCCTCCAGTCCATGGACCAACCAGCAAGTGATATCGAACTTTAGGAAGCTGTACACGAAACATCTTTTCAAGAGATGTTTCGACATCACCGATACCACAAACCTCACCTTGCGTGAATTTTGGAAAGAGCATTTTGACATCTTCATATGCATCCAACTCATCGACCAAGCTTGGCAGGAGGTTTCGAGGCGAACCTTGAATTCCTCGTGGAGGAAACTCTGGCCTGATGCAGTATCCGCCCGAGACTTCGAGGGATTCGACGTGGGCGAAGCTGGTGCTGCAGATTCAGAAACAGTTGACGATCCTGAAACTGTTTTGGAACCAGATCTTGAAGAGATCGTTGCACTCGGCAAGTCCATGGGGCTGGTCGTCGACGAGGACGACATCAACGACCTTCTCGAGGAGCACCAAGAGGAGCTTATGACGGATGACCTGAAGGAGTTAGAGGCCATGCAACATAACGTCGTTCAAGAGGAGTTCTCTAGCAGGGGCGAGGAAGAGGAGGAGGAGCCTATGACAACGGCAAAAATTAAGGATGTTCTAGCCGCTTTTCATAAAGTGCAATCGTTTATAGAAAAAAGACACCCCGAAAAGGCTCACACAGGTCGTATGCTTGCGCAGTTCGATGACGTTTGCCTGAGTCGTTTCAGGAACATTGTGAAAAATAGGCAGAAGCAATCTTCCTTGGATAGTTATTTTTTAAAGAGGCCTTTAGCATTAGCAGGAGTAAGCAAAAAGGAAGAACCAAGTGATAAAAAACAGAAAGTTGAAAGTGGTGATGAAGTGGAAAATTTTGTAAAAAATATATATATATATATATATATATATATATATATATATATATATATATATATATAGTTAAAAAAAAATTAAAAAAAAAAAAAAGTAAAAAAAAAAAAAAAAAAATTTAATTTTAGTTTTTTGTAAAGCTAAGTGTTACAGTTTTGTTAATGTGTTTCATAAATTTTAGTTTAGTTTTCCTTACATTTTTTAATGTGTTTCGTAAAGTTAAGTGTATGTACGTTATCTGCCGTTTGTCCTCCTCTGCTGCCACTTTCGGAGATAGCCTCACTCGAAAGGTAAGCTTCCACATTTTACTACATACGTACAGTATTTCTTGTATACCATGTACACTAATACACTTTATTTATAGGTAATTAGCATTACGTTATTAAGTTAGGTATTGAATGGTCCAATTTGTTTTGTATTTCATTGTTCATGGGTCAATTTAGCTTTATTATGAAATTTACTGTAGTGTTTTTGGAGGGCTTGGAACGGATTAGGCATTTTACATGTAAAATGTAGTCCAAGATACGAAAACCTCATGATACGAAGGGCGCCTTGGAACGGGTTAATTTCGTATCTCAAGGTACCACTGTATTTGTGTAGACCTTGCTAGCCACAAACTATTCCATAGCTGCATGGATCCCATTAGATAGAGGACAACTCTTGGCTAAACCTCCACGTTTTTAAAAGTTGAGATGAACATCGTCCAGAGACAGTAATCATTTGTAACAGCTGTCTTAACAGGTAAGGAACCAACAAGCATTATCTAAATGCTAAGCAATACCTAAATCTTTTAATTATTTTTATATGAATTGTATTCTACTATCCATGGATCCCACTTCCTACTATGTAGGATTCAGCTGTCTAACTACTTGGTAAGTTGCATACATAAAAATGACAATAAAATAAAGATTTTATGTATACTTACCAAGTAGTTATATGATCAGAACCATCCCTCCCCTCTCATGGATAGGAGGGCATAAACAACTGATTTTCACTGCTGAGTAGGTTCCACTTTGCCCCAGTAGTGGGTGAGGGATATCGCCTAGCCTAAACAATAGAGCGCTACCACGAATTTCAAAATTCTAGCTGACAACGGATAGAAGCTATAGCTATGTAACTACTTTATAAGTATGCATAAAACCTGATTTTATTATAAAAAATTTTTATTTATTTTTTGTTGGATCATGTCATGATTTATATAACTTTTTATCAGTCCTTGGGATCTGAGCATGTTTTCAAGTCCTTAATGTTACAGTTCAACTGTATGTCTCCCTTGTTTTAAGAAGCACAAGGTATAGTAGTCAATGGTTTGTATTCTTAAAAATTGGTTATCCAACAATTATTTTTTCAATATTTATGCTAGGACTTTTCCCTTTGTTTTCCTTGCACACTAGATTCTTAAAACTGGAAGCCAGTTTCCCTACATATCCCCTTTGCTCTTAAGTTTTATCTTTTGTGAGTTTTTATTTTTACCTTTACAATTTGTAGTTTATATACAGTAAACTGGCAGTACAGTACAGTAATTTATTTATTGCTGTTCTCAATTAATTTTTTTCAATGTCAGCACGTGTTAGAGAAATGGAAGAAGAAGCAGAGAAAATCCGACAGATTCAGTCAGAAGTTGACAAGCAGATGAGTTCCCCTACAGGTGCAGCAAACTCAACTTCACAGCTCAACTTGTCAATTGAAGAGAAAATGGAAGTTGATGCGAGATCCATTTATGTTGGCAATGTAAGTGTAGACTACCAATTTCTTTCTCCTCAGACAAAATTTGTCTTTTGTTTTAAATTTGTACTGCTTTGTAATGAGTTATTTTAAGTGTAAAAAATTAAAACATTAAGGGTAGATTATTGAATTACTGAAGTTTGGGTAAATTATTAAATTTTACTGTAGTTCATGAGGCACATACTATTCTTTGTTAATAGAACGTAATCTATAGATTCTTGTATGAAGCAGTGTTTGTATTGTTCAAGTTGTTTTTATATTTTACTTTTGTAAGTTATGTAAGTGTTCTGTATTTCCCAGATTTCGTGTTACAACTTTCAAGAAATGCTTATTATAGTTTACTAGGCCAGCAGTACTGTATGTCAGAATTTTTAGAGCAAAAGTTTTGTATTCCATCTTTATTTATGTGGTATCTAGTGAATGCATGAAATACTGCATCAAAACCATTTTCCAAAATATTACTAAGATTCTCTGGATTTCAAAATTAATACATAAAGCCTCTGCTTGATTGGGGTTCAGCGATAGATAGGACTCTTTATCTTTTAACATTATCTTTGGTAAATAACTGGGCAGGGGGTGCCCAAAGAGCTCGCTTAGTAAGTATTCAGATTACCTAGAGTGTTAGCTAAAAACAGAAACCTAGTACCTGGTAACTTCTAAAATCCTATAATCTTTTGTATGCATGTATTTAACTTTGCTTTTACATTTTAACGTGGACATGAAAATGAAATACTATGTACATTTTGTAGGTTGTTGTCGTTTGGGATGTTTGTTGCGTTGTAGTTATTTTAATTTGGGGTTTTGCTAATTTACTCATAGTATATAAAGCATATTAAAGAAGTGTCACGTTTACAAGAGGAGTATGTTTATAATGTTATATTTAGAAAAGTTTTGTTATTTTTATTATATCAGTTACTTGCATATGCACTGTCTGTGATGCAACACAATCCATATGCAACTTCAGCCCTCCTTAATATATACAGGTACTCCTTGTTTAACAACAGGCTTCTGTTCCAGTGACCACGTCATTAAACAAATTTGTCGTTAAGCGTGTTATTCTCATGTATTATATACAGAACTAATTTCCAACATAGCCTACAACTTGGCAAAGTTCTGACAATGCTTCTTATTTTATTACTCATATATTTTAACTTCATTTTATAACTTCAATAGTGTATAATTTTCTTTAAAATATTGTACTTTAATAAACACATTTAGCCTACATTCCTGAGTAACCCTAATAGTAAGTCAGTACAGTACTAAACTTTTCCTCAGAATCTGCACCTTATTATCAGTGACTTTCATATCCTAAATTTGGTATTTCATAATTATCGCTGCTAGTCTTCGTCATTTATTTTGATTGTAGAGAGTAGCGAGATGAAAAAAATGAATTTCGGCGATCACAATGCATTTGAATGTCGCCAACAAAACGTAAGCAAAGCATACTGCTATCGATTGAGGAAAATGAACACTAAACTATTTGCTAATGGGATAAACATTTTCTAGCATAGATAAAGATTTACACTTGCATTTCTTACCTCTAGTATCATCTGATCTCATGGGTGACATATCGAATGTGCATATACACAGTTGTATAAAAGATATTATCAAAACTGTATCATATATAAGACTTTCAAGCATACTAAGAGGGAGGAATTTATACATGCCTAATGTCTCATTGTTTTGATTAAAGGGTTTGACTTGGTAGAGATCTCTCAAGTGAAATATATAAAAAATATATTTTCAAGTTAATATAAATAATTTTACTTAATACATTTTCTTTTCATTACTAATAGTTATTTTCATAAGAACAAAAGACCATGGAATGCCAGTTTTAAGAGGTTCAACTGTATAGCTTTTCTTTACAAAGTATACGAAAGCCTTATTTATTGTTTTATCCATAGATTTCAAGGTTTTCAATATCTAGGCTAGGCTAGGTTGTAAGCATTGAATAGCCTTTCTCTTGGCTACCATTCCCAATGTTTTTCCTTTCATTTTACGGTTTTTTCTCTTCATGTTGCCGTCGTAACTCAGAGTTGTCGTAAGATGAGTACCTCGTTAAATGAAGAGTACCTGTACTTATATGTAGGCAGTTCCTGGTTATTTGCAATCTGGTTTTATGGTGCTTGTCCTGCACCAAAATGAGTATTGGTGCTGGTACATACTTAACAGAGCCTCCATTAATCAGTTATTGGTGCCAATAAATGCCGAAAATCCCCAATTTTCAGTTTATTGGGGATTTTTGCTTATCATCAAGCTGCCAAAACGGAACCCCCACAGATAACTGGGGACTGCCTGTTGAATAAATACAATAAGGAAATAATGGTAACACAGTTAACAATTCTTATAACATACTTTAACAGGGGTATTATAAGGGGATAGACCAGGGTAATTTTGTTTGGTGTGGGAGGGCTGGGAAGGCATTATTATGCTTGGGAGCTTTCCCAGCTGTTATTGACCCAAAAGCAACAGCATCATCTACAGCATCCTTTTGTTTTATTTATTAAATGGTTGCTGTGCGGTACCCTGCCTCCCAACACATTCAACAGATTTTTGTGCCTTTTTGGGGTTTCCCTGCAGCAGCGCAGGTGCTGTTTTTAGCAGTGTTGTTTTTTAGTTTAGTCCATGTAAACAGTTTTGAAACTGCTCACAAAAGAGAGTGACAAGGAGACAGGTTTTACAATTCATTCACATTGTTCTAATGATTTTGTCTTTCTTTTGAACTCTTCCACATTGCTGCTGTTTAAACTTCTGGTGGCATTTTATTCCATGTGTCACATATCTTGTATGTGAAGAAGTTCCCACAATGGGATGTGTTGTATCTCATCAGTTCTATGTAGTTTCTGTATTTGAGCTGCCTCTTTATGGATCCCACAAGTTTCTGTGCCTTCTTTTCAGCTTTTATGTATTGTTTTGTGGATTTTAAGTCCTTGGTAATAATAACTCTTAAAGTCCTCTTGTTTTACACTATTTATGTCATTCCTAAGCAGTATTAGTTGGCATGAAAGTTGTTTATTCCTATTTGTAGCACTTTACATTTATCCAGGTAAAAAGGCATTTGCCATCTTTTTGACCACTTTCATATTTTCCTTAGATCAAGATCATTTCTGAAATCCACTGTAACTGGGTCTGCTGCATTTACACCTAGTTTGGTGTTATCTGCAAATTTAGCTATCCTGCTAGTTAAGCCTACATCAATGTCATTAATATAAGTAAAAAAACAAGAGTGGGCTGGACAGAACCCTGAGGAACTCCGCTTGTCACATCTACCCGTTCTGATTCTACACCATTCAGAGAGAGAGAGAGAGAACGCTGCGTATTATGATGTAACTATTCGCCTAGATCATTCTAAAACTTTACTGTTGTCTCGGGAGCCTGTGACTTTCGCTGGTAGGCCCCACCCCCAGATCGTCGTATATGTACGACTGACGAAGTAGGAGAGATCAGATCATCAGTGAGGAAGAAGGTGCACGAGAGTTCGATCGGAATCGGGTCAAGTCGTCCAATGAGAGAGAACGACAGAGATATTTCGACATTAAGCAAGCCTTCAGAGAAGAAACGTCCTACAAGTTGGTTTTGAGGAGTAACCTGCCCTTCGAGTATCAAGATAGACATTGTTTCTTGCAGTACGGAGTCAAGAAGACGGTTGAAGTTCTAGTTCTCCTTTGTGAAGCCTTCGCTTCGAGCATTGATTTTCGACAGCTGCAAAACTGGCCAGCAAGTATTTCATTACGACATTAGAGACTTCCACCCTTCAGCACTCAAACTCTCACATTCATGACAAGTGTTATCTATAGAGCATTCATACTTCCTGCATATTTTACATACAGTGTGAGGATCAACCGAAGCTTTCGGCATTCTCACCTTGCACCCTTCATTCACACACATTCTCACCACATTTCCAGAATCAGACATCATGATGAAAATTCCAAGCCAAAATCCAAATAACAGTCCACAAATAGCGTATGCCAGTACAACGATCCAAATACGTCACCAAAGGGTCCAAAACGAAGATCAATTGTAATTCAAAAACGAAATCCAGCCGGAGATACCAACAACGATGTTGCCAGTATTGCCGACAGAAAAAATCTGATGGAAAACGGGAATGGTTCCTATTCCTGCCACCCAGCGGCAGCGCGGTGGATCACCTGACCTACCTGTAGCTTGTGCGCGAAACTCGAAATTCTGTCGGCGCGACGGAGTCAATAGCTATGTATATATCTGCCAGGTAAGTATGTATAAAACTTTATTGTATCATAACAATATCATTTTAAGACCCACCCACCTCCCCTCAAGAGACAGGTCGGGCAAGAGATGATCTGAGGAATAGAAAACGGGAATGATTCCAAGTACCACCCTGTAAGGGTTGTTAACCACCTAATCGAACACCTACCACTCGGCGGTTGCCGCAAGTTTTGAAAAATCTGCCAGACACAATAGAGACTATAGCTATATATATATAACTGCCAGGTAAGTATTCATAAAACTTTGTTTTATCATAAATACTTAATTTTTTTCAAAAGATCACAGCACGCTTAATTTTCAAGATTAAGAGTTCGTTAACCCTCTTGCGCTGAAGGGATATAATAAAAATTGTCTCTCGTATGCCGGGGGGTCTTGGAGTGAGCGCGGAAGCGGAAAAAATATTTTTTTATGCATTCAACTTACCTGTCAGATATATACTTAGCTATAGACTCCGTCGTCCCCGATAGAAATTCGAATTTCGCGGCACACTCTACAGGTAGGTCAGGTGATCTACCGCCCCGCCGCTGGTGGCGGGAATAGGAATCATTCCCGTTTTCTAAGAGATTTTCTCTATCGTTTGGATTGTAAACATACGTTTACGGTTCCTCCTGATTTGATTTTCGTGTTTCATCGCCATCGATCTTCTGGGCTGTCTTTTGCAGGGAAGTACTGGGTCTTTGGTTCGGCATACGCTTTTATTAACTTTTTAATGAATTTTGCTTTGAAATTTCAAAGAAAATACTAATTGAAACTACCGAAATTATCGGTAGACACTCACATAGTTTGCAATAAAGGGAATTATTAATATTTATTCATTATTACATGTAATAAAGGTTACAACTTTATTGAGGAAATGTTAAACTCTAATTTCCTACTTTAGGAAGTCAGAAAAGCATATAACTAGATACGCTTACTTTATAAGCTTTAATAGCGTTTGTGCTAACGAGCAGTTAGAGTATTAGCAGTACTAGTAGTTGTTGCATCCTCATTACCTTCTTACTCCACAGAAACTACAAATTTATATATGCAAATTTGAAGATAATGGATGTAGCTCAAAAGCGAGCTCTAAAAAGGTAAGAAGTGAATATAGTGTTCCCCATTGAAGTGGAGGGTGCGTCTGATCGGCTCTGTCTCGCTCCCAGACCTAGACCTCTTCCAAGCTCCCAGGCCCAGAGGAGAAGGAATGTCGACAGTCGTACGGAGGTTACGGAGAATCCCCACCGGTCAGGCGTCCCCTCGGCAGAATCTGTAGCGTCCCAGACTGCCAAGGATCGCCATTGGAAGGGCATCCTAAAAGAGTGCTTTTCGTCTTCCGATTCGTCTCCTCGAAGAAGTGGATGGAATTCCGACGAACTGTCGCGCCTGATCAAGAGGAGTTGGAAAGCTCCGACGTTGGACTCGAGCCCGGAACGTTTCCCGGACGATTCTCCCTACGAAAGGAAAAGAGCCAAGAGGACAATATCTCGATCTCCTACGCCTTCCAGAGCGCTTTCTCTTATTCATGGCAAAGAAAAGGAAGAATTGAGAAAAGACTTTCCGAGGAGAAAGGACGATTTTCTTCCTGTTAAGAGATCTCGTCCTACGGGCGTTCCGGACTCCAGACTTATCTCCTCTACTCCTCGTACGAGTACAGAGAGGAATAAAGAAAGAAGGACGAAAACTCATAGGATTGAGACGCAACATACGGACAATGACGAAAAGTGTCCGAGTTGGACAGAACCACCCAGGCGCTCGGCGCCAGAATTGGACTACTCGGACAGGAAAGCCGGGCAGGCGGATATGTCCTATGCGGACAACTATGTCCAAGCGACTCGTGCCGATTGCGGACAACCTTGACAAGGCGGACAGCCTGGATTGGACAAAATGTCGTGCGCAGGCAACTCCGTCCGGGCGACAGGCGCCAGAAGCGGACAAGACGGACAGGCAGAAGTGTCGTACTGGAATGACACCAGCCAAGCGCCAAGTTCCATAGGTGGACAGCTCGGACAGACGACACGGTCCGAGACGGACAGATACGTCCAAGCGCATTGAACAAACCAGACTTTCGGCAACGGTTAAGCACCAAGCGCCAAGATCTTCCTCAAAAGAATCATACGGAGAAATCAACCAGGAAGCGTCTCTTTATGATTTGGACCAGGAGCAGATTTCTCTGGACAGAGACGAAAGGTGCCGCACAGGCGGCCGTCGTCCTGTTCACGATATGTCCGTTTCTGGTGGAAATCTGCCGCAAGCACAGCTGTCTCCTGAGAAGAATGCAATATGTCGCACAGGCGGCCGTCATTCTTGTCAGGAGGACTTAGATCTAAGATGATGGAATTTTTTCTCAGGATCGTTAGCAAATTAAACAAGATTCGTACGAGCTCTCATTCATTGATTAGAGGCTCTTCCAAATAATAGAGGCATAGAATACGGCCTTATATCCAAGAGAATAAAAATTTGAGGGATTCTCTTCGATCCTAGAGTTTTCATTGCAATCTCTTTCGACTAATACTAATTCGTGTTTATTGGCGAAAAGAACGAAGAGGGCAAGATTTCCTTTCTCTCTCTGAATCGGAGAGGAAAGAATGTAGTAGCAAGACTTGCTATATACGACTACTGAATGACAAGTCATATACCCATACCAGAGTTGCCTTTGTGGTTCGCTACGGAATTATCTATATCCTTACAGGTTTTTTCCTGGTAAGGACTTCGCTTGAAAGGTTTGTTACGATAATACCTACTTAGCTTCGGTATTTAACAAAGGTTGTTTGGCTTAAATTTGCATTATTAAGAGCTTCCTTAGGCTCGAGAATAATTTTATTATATTCCTTCATTGAATGAAGTAACTGGCAACTCATGATGAATGCAGTCAGGCAGCGAGCGAGACTGCCAGGCTGTCATTCTAAGGCCAATACAGTACCATCCGGTTCTCGGTCATGAGTAGTCGTTTACATCTCTCCATCGGGATCGAATGGTTAACCGTATATCCCCCCTACAATCATGGACTTAGTCTCGAATGGAGGAGATAGTTAAGCTAACACAAATAAAATATTGTCTGCCTTTTGCTAAGAAGCTTTCAATAAGAAAGATATTATAACCTTTCAATGCTGTTTACCGTAGGTAACATTATTAAAGGATTCTAACGCAGTAGAACATTATATTATATAATGCTTACGAAAGCATGGCTTATTAGAATACATGCTTAGTGAGAAGATGGATGTAGTAGAGAAATCACTTTAAGACTACGGTATGGTCAAGTCTTTCGAGAAACGCACACAACCTTTTTAGAATCGGATATTGCTCAAGAGAAGATGGATGAGTGGGATGGGAAACATTCTCTTCGTGGCAGAAATGGTTTCCCTGAATGGACTATACTTCATATATAAGAGTTTTTTCCTACTAAGAACGGAATTAACATGTGAAAGGAGGTCGGGTACCATAAAGGCACAGATGTTCTGACACATAACATAAAGAGAATTAGAAGAAAGCGCCAGCCTGGCGCAAAGCGCTAGAAGCGCCAACCTGGCGCAATGCGCCAGAAGCGCCAGCCTGGCGCAAAATTGTGCCAGAAGCGCCAGCCTGGCGCAATGGGCCAAGAGCACCATCCAAGATATTTTCTTGTTTTAGCGAGTTATTAACCTAAGAATCCAGTAGCCTCTCGGACAGCAGGCTCGGTAACGACAAGAATCGTTCCTGATTTCGTTACCCTTTTTATCACTTAGGCCAATTCCACGACTCTCTCATATCGCAAAGAGCATCGAGAATCTCTTTTTTTTTTTGCTCCTGTTCTCGTTAAAAAAGAGAACCTATTTGGAAAACAGACAGGGAACGTAACGATCCTTAAGAGGTTCGATGCAAGATTTTGCATGTCCGTGAGAACCTTCTCGATCGACGATAATAACTGTTAACGTATGTCTAACATTTATTGGAAAGAGTTGTGAGAACCTGCGGAAAGTCTTCTTCATAGATTTCTTAGCAAGGTAGAAGACGAACAGGCTTCCTATAGAATGCTTCCTTTTCCTCGAACCAAGAGAGGTAGCAATATATGCCATCTTTATTTTATAGAAAGGGGAATATACTTTAGTCTTTTTTCCCCTAAATATATTTTATAGAAAGGGGAATATACTTTAGTCTTTTTTCCCCTAAATATAAATATAAATTCTTTACAGAATTTAAGATAAAGGGCGTCAAAGAAAGAGAGGATAATACTTTATGCCTCATTTTGGCCTCAGAGAGGTTGGATTCACAGAGGTCACGTTCTTCTCACAGCATGTTTTTGGAAGTCTTTTCCAAGAGAGTTTGGATATTCTATCAGCATCTATTATTAAATGGACCTTAACAACCTCTCCACTCTGAGTCTGTCTGCATGCAGACTGACCAGAAGTGGACATAAATGAGAGGATTTTTCAAGGTAGATGACAATAGTCATGGCCTAGACATAGAATTGCTGCAGATTGTGCTAGAGGGAATGAGGAAACTGTCCTCTTCCGATACCTCTGTGAACCACATAGCGGTTTTTTCTTCCCTTTCAGAGGGAAGAATCACCTTTGTATATATCTGCTATCAAAGAACGCAGTAAAAGGCTATACTCTGTCTCTACAAAGGGAATTGGAGATAGCAGAGGATTAAGATCTTCGGGATCTTATACGATATATACCTCAATATGACAAGAGTAGGATATCATGTACTTCTAATGGGATCTTTTTTGTGGCCACAGATTCCATGTTCCGACAAGATGGAACTGCTCCTCATCAAACTTCTTTGAGAAATTTTTATGAGGGAATTCTTTGTTTCTCTGGGTCCTAAACGACCAAGAAGACAAGTGAATTTTTTGAGCATTGGAATCTCGCATCAGATTCTATGGAGACTAGACAATGGGTTCTTGCCAGCATAGTATGTCTGGCAAAAGAACTAAAACCCCCTATTCCTGATTCAGTGTTTTCAGATAGAGGTTTCGTTGTCCAGGCAGAGTACTTACGTTTTCATCTACAGTAGAATGGTTCAAACATTTGCCTACAGAGTCTTTGGTATGCGATGACGGCTCGAAATGCTTCCCAGAAGGTGTTCAGAGGGATACAATAAAGAGCTAGAAATCAGGAGTACTCCCAATTTCAGCTCGGAGTCTCCTTCGACTTCCAGGCTTCTTCCCTTCCTTCGGGCAAGGATAGGGAAGATTCTGCAACGAGACACCCCTTCAACATGTAAGAAGAGTCTTTGGTATGCGATGACGGCTCGAAATGCTTCCCAGAAGGTGTTCGATGGCCTACAATAAAAGAGGCTAGAAATCAGGAGTAATCCCAATTTTCAAGCTCGGAGTCCCTTCCGCTTCCAGGCTTCTTCCCTTCCTTCGGGCAAGGATAGGGAAGATTCTGCAACGAGACACCCCTTCAACATGTAAGAAGAGATCTCGTGAGCACGGAAGTATTCAAGAAGGACCCTCCTCGGAGGAAGACTTATCTCTCGTACGGTTAGATATCCTATCGGCTACTGGATGTAGCTGATTACAATCACCTCCCCTTACCGGAGAGACCAAAAGCTCAAAGTGAAAGAATTTCTTCCACCCTTCTCCAGTCTCCTGATAAACGATTGTGGATGTTCAGGACTTTCGGACAATGTAGCGCCAATCAGGCGCCAAAATACCAGAACAGGCGTAAAGACGCCAGAGGAAGACAGTCCAAATAAACACTGTCATTGTCTGATGAGGAGAAGGAGCGTGCCTCCAACCTGGCGCAGATGCGCTAGAGGCAAATAAATCGGAAAAAGTGTCCGATGTGGGCATCGCCAGTTTCCTCGAGACTCTTAACAAGCTCGAAGCTCCAGCAAGTGGGGAGAAGTCAGCCAGGCGCCAGGCGCGAGGCTCCAGGCAGGCGCAAGGCACTAGCCAGGCGCGAGGCGCCAGGCAAGCAACATGAGCCAGCCAAGCGCGAGGCGTCAGACAGGCACGAGGCGCCAGCCAGGCACAAGCCAGGCTCTAGGCTTCATCCAGAAGAGATCAATTTCAAAGAAAGCCCTGGTCTTCTTTGGAACAGTGTGATCTCTAAAGCACTTCTTAAGTAACTTGATGTTTCCTTCAAACAGCTGAGAATTAAAAGCGCTTGAAGTGCGAGCTTTTGACAATTCTTGTTCTTTCCATAACAATATGTCGTGAGAGACATATTAGCTGTAATTTACGGGAGATGCAACTCTGTGTTGTCTTCTCTTTGCACGAAGGAGGTCAAGTTGACCTATGAGAGATCCTTCTCTCTTGGTTACGTGTCTACGGATACGTTGCTGGGATAGGGAGCCGACACTGATCCTTAACTAGTGAGTTAAAAAATTTTATTTTAACAATAGGTATAAAGCCATTTTCTTTGGGTTATTTGAAATGAGTTTGGGGATAGCTCTTTTCAAATTAAGCACAAACCCTCGTGTTAGGATCAGGTGATCGGGATCGGTGTTGTGCTACTTAATTATGCCAGTAGGCATAGGTGTTTTGTCATGTAAGTGGATAGGACCCCTTTGACAAATAACCATTAGATTCTGTCAAGTAAGTGGATAAGACCCCATTGAAAGATCTACAAGAACTCTTAGCCATAGGTCACATCCTCGCTGAGGCTCTTGAGACGAAACAGAGTCCTAGCAATAGCTAGGAGGTCAACCCTTCGTCTAAACACATAGGAACCAAGGTTTTATTTATTTATTACCTACAACGTATGTTGTTTCCTGTCTATTCAGTAAATTAGCTGTCTCTTACCCTCCGCCAAAGGTGCCAATCAGCTAAGTATATATCTGACAGGTAAGTTAAATGCATAAAAATGTTATTGTCATGATACAATAAAGTTTTATGCATACTTACCTGGCAGATATATACGGTTTATGGCCCACCCGACCTCCCCTCAGGAGACAGGTGGAAGAGAAAATCTGTCTTAGAAAACGGGAATGATTCCTATTCCCGCCACCAGCGGCGGGGCGGTAGATCACCTGACCTACCTGTAGAGTGTGCCGCGAAATTCGAATTTCTATCGGGGACGACGGAGTCTATAGCTAAGTATGTATCTGCCAGGTAAGTATGCATAAAACTTTATTGTATCATGACAATAACATTTTTCAAAAAATCATAGCACGCTTAGTTTTCAAGATTAAGAGTTCATTTTTGGCTCCTTTTTTTGTCATTACTTGAAGTTTAGTATGCAACCATCAGAAATGAAAAAAAATATCATATACATATAAATAATGCGATATATTATAGCGCAAAAACAAAATTTATATAATTGTATTCAAATCGCGCTGTGAGCAAAATGGTTAAAGCTAACGAGTTTATTTTTTTTCGTTGTATTGTACACTAAATTGCGATCATTTTGGTATATAACATATTGTAAAACGATCAAAGCAACACAGAGAAAATATTATCACAAAATGATGCATGAATTCATAACGCGCGGACATAAAAAAATGTTTTTTTTTTAAATTCACCATAAATCTAAATATTGCTCTTGGGACTTCCAATTTGTTTCAAAATGAAGACAAATGATTGAATATTACTATACTGTAAGAGTTTTTAGCTTAGAATTGCAGTTTTTTACCATTTCGGACGAGTTAAAGTTGACCGAATGTCGAAATTTTTATATATATTTTTTTTATGTGCAAATATTTCAAAAATGAATAAAGCTATAACTTCAATTAGTTTTTGTTGTATTTTACATGAAATTGCGCACATTTTCATATCTAAAACTCTATGAAACGCCTAATATGAAACTGAGCAAATATTATGAGAATGCGATGTACGCATTTCGGAGATTTGTGGCGGAGAATCGGGGCGCGGAGGGAAGGAAAGTTTTTTTTTTAAATTCTCCATAAATCTAAATATTGTTCTAGAGACTTCAAATTTGTTTCAAAATGAAGATAAATGGCTGAATATTACTAGACTGTAAGAGCTTTAGCTTACAATTGCGTTTTTCGACCATTTCGGTAGAGTCAAAGTTGACCGAACGTGGTTTTTTTCTATTTATCGTGATTTAATGCACATATTTCGTAATTGAGAAAAGCTACAACATTCAATTATTTTTAGTTGTATTCTACATAAAATTGCGCACATTTTCATATATGAAACTTTATGTAATGGCTAATTTAGAATGGTGCAAACATTACGCCAATTGGACGAAAAAAGTTCTGATTTTTTTCGGAAAAGTTACCGCCCGGACGTAAGGAAGATTTTTTTTTTTTTTTTTTTTTTTTTCTCATAAATTCACTATAAATTGAAATATTGTGCTAGAGACTCCCAATTTGTTGCAAAATGAAGGTAAATGATTGAATATTACTAGAATATAAGAGTTTTAGCTTACAATTGCGTTTTTCGACCATTTCGGTTATTTATATGAAAATATTTCAAAACTGATAAAAGCTACAACCATGGGTTGTAGCTGTATTGTGAATGAAATTGTGCACATTTCCATATATAAAACCTTATGTAACGGCTAATTTAAAATGGTGCAAACATTACGACAATTGCACGAAAAAATTTATCAGAAGAGTTACGCGCGGACGTAAGGAAAAAGTTTTTTTCATAAATTCACCATAAATCAAAATATTGTGCTAGAGACTTCCAATTTGTTGCAAAATGAAGGTAAATGATTGAATATTACTAGAATATAAGAGTTTTAGCTTACAATTGCCTTTTTCGACCATTTCGGTTGAGTCAAAGTTGACCGAAGGTTGAAATTCTGGCACTTATCGTTATTTATATGAAAATATTTCAAAATTGATAAAAGCTACAATCATAAGTATTTTTTTGTTATATTCTACATGAAATTGCGCACATTTTCATATATAAAACTATGTAACGGGTAATATAAAATGGTGCAAAAATTATGTCAAAGTGACAAAATAATTTTGAGATATGTCACTGATACTTTTTAGTGCGATAAGAAAGAAATTCGCGCTTGCGCGCCTGCGTACCGACTGTAAACAAAACAACGCATTGATCTGTGAGCTCCCAGCATCCCCCAAAGCGCGTGATTCAAAAGTTTTCGCCTGGTAGGCCTATAAGTATTTTTCCGCAAATTTTAACTAAAACTTTTTTTATTGACGTACCATACGTCCAATCGGCACCCGTCAGACAATTTATGTCAACGTTTAATACGTCCAATCGGTGTGAGAGGGTTAATGGCTCCTTTTTTTGTTATTGCCTGAAGTTTAGTATGCAACCATCAAAAATGAAAAATATATATATATAAATATTGGAATATATGATAGTGCAAAAAAAAATTTCATATATAATTGTGCACGAATCGCGCTGTGAGCAAAACGGCTAATGCTAATGAGTTAATTATTTTTTCGTTGTATTGTACACTAAATTGCGATGATTTTGGTATATAACAAATAGTAAAACGATCAAAGCAACACAGAGAAAATATTATCACAATACGATGCATGAATTCGTAACTTGCGGATGTAAGAAAAAGTTGTTTTAAAAAATCACCATAAATCGAAATATTGTGCTAGAGACTTCCTGTTTGTTGCAAAATGAAGGTAATTGATTGAATATTACTAGACTGTAAGTGTTGTAGCTTACAATTGCAGTTTTTGACCATTTCGGTTGAGTTAAAGTTGACCGAAGGTTGACTTTTTTCTATTTATCGTTGTTTATATGAAAATATTTCCAATGTGATAAAAGCTACAACCATGGGTTGTTTTTTGTTGTATTCTACATGAAATTGTACACATTTTCATATAAAACTTTATGTAACGGCTAATATAAAATGGTGCAAACATTACAACAATCGGACGAAAAGATTTCTGATTTTTACGGAAGAGTTACCACACGGACATAAGGAAAAAGTTTTTTCATTAATTCACCATAAATCAAAATTATGTGCTAGAGACTTACAATTTGTTGCAAAATAAAGTTAAATAATAGAATATTACTAGAATGTAGTAGTTTTAGCTTACAATTGCGTTTTTTTACCATTTCGGTCGAGTCAAAGTTGAGCAAATGTTGAAAATTTGGCACATCATTATTTATATAAAAATATTTCAAAACTGATAAAAGCTACAACCATGGGTGGTTTTTTTGTTGTATTTTACATTAAATTATGCACATTTTCATATATAAAACTTCATGTAATGGCTAATATAAAACGGTGCAAACATTACAACAATCGGACAAAAAAATTTCTGATTTTTGACACATCGTTATTTATATGAACATTTTTAAGAACTGATAAAAAAAATGGAAAAAGTTTTTTCAAAAATTCACCATAAATCGAAATATTGTGCTAGAATGTAATAATTTTAGCTTACAATTGCGTTTTTTTACCATTTTGGTCGAGTCCAAGTTGACCGAAGGTTGATATTTTATTTATATGAAAATATTTAAGAACTGATAAAAAAAAAGGAAAAAGTTTTTTAAAAATTCACCATAAATCGAAATATTGTGCTAGAATGTAATAATTTTAGCTTACAATTGCGTTTTTTTACCATTTTGGTCGAGTCCAAGTTGACCGGAGGTTGATATTTAGGCACTTGTCGTTATTTATATGAAAATGTTTCAAAACTGATAAAAGCTACAACCATGGGTTGTTTTATGTTGTATCCTACATGAAATTGTGCACATATATATAAAACTTTATGTAACCGCTAATATAAAACTGTGCAAACATTATAACAATTGGACAAAAAAAAATTGATTTTTTCGGCAGTTACTGCATGGACATAGGAAAAAGTTTTTTTTTTAAATTTACCATAAATCGAAATATTGTGCTAGAGACTTCCAATTTGCTGCAAAATGAAGGTAAATGATTGAATATTACTAGAATATAAGAGTTTTAGCTTACATTTGTGTTTTTCGACCATTTCGATTGAGTCAAAGTTGACCGATTGTTATTTATATGAAAATATTTAAGAACTGATAAAATCTACAACCATGGGTTGTTTTTAGTTGTATTCTACATGAAATTACGCACATTTCCATAAGTAAAACTATGTAACGGCCAATATAAAACAGTGCAAACATTATGACAAAGGACGAAAAAATTTCTGATATTTTTGGAAGAGTTCCACGTGGATGTAAGGAAAAAGGTTTTTTTCTAAAATTCACCATAAATCAAAATATTGTGCTAGAGACTTCCAATTTGTTGTAAAATGAAGGTAAATGATTGAATATTAATAGAATATAAGAGTTTTAGCTTACAATTGCTTTTTTCGACCATTTCGGTTGAGTCAAAGTTGACCGAAGGTTGAAATTTTGGCACTTATTGTTATTTATATGAAAATATTTCAAACTGAAAAGCTACAACCATGTTTTTTTTTTTGTATTTTACATGAAATTGCACACATTTTCATATATAAAACTTTATGTAACGGCTAATATGAAACAGTGCAAACATTACAACAATCGGACAAAAAAATTTCTGATTTTTTTGGAAGAGTTACCGCGTGGACGTAAAGAAATTTTTTTTTCATAAATTCAGCACAAATCGAAATATTGTGCTAGAGACTTTCAATTTGTTGTAAAATGAAGGTAAATGATTGAATATTACTAGAATATAAGAGTTTTAGCTTATAATTGCGTTTTTCGACCATTTCGGTAGAGTCAAAGTTGAGCGAAGGTTGAAATTTTGGCACATCGTTATTTATATGAAAGTATTTCAAAACTGATAAAAGCTACAACCATGAGTTGTTTTTTTGTTGCATTCTACATGAAATTGCGCACATTTTCATATATAAAACTATGTAACGGGTAATATAAAATGGTGCAAAAATTATGTCAAAGTGACAAAATAATTTCTGAGATGTGTCGCTCATGCTTTTTAGTGTGAGAAGAAAGAAATTCGCGCTTGCGCGCCTGTGTAACGATTGTAAGTAAAACCACAGTTTGATCTGTGAACTCCCAGTATCCCTCAAGGTGCATGATTCAAAAGTTTTCGTCGAGTAGGCCTGTTACTATTTTTCTGCGAATTTAAAAAAAACTTTTTTGCGTTGACGTTTCGTACGTCAATTCAGCACCCAACAGACAAATTTTGTCATCGTTTAATACGTCCAATAGGCGTTTATGGGTTAAATTGAAATATTTTTGGATGGTTTCTTTTTAGCAACGGTTACAATTATATAAACTTGAAAACAACTACTAAATGAAAGAATAGCTTTACATACCACTCCCTGGATTTTTAAAAGCATTTTGTAAAACTAACCTGCATGTCACACTTGTCACCCAGTCTCATTTTTATTACAGGCTGACACAGTATCTGGTTTCATTGTTACCTCTCCCATTTTAGTCAGGTTTACCAATGCGAACCATTTTGCCTTCATGCAGTGGTATGAGCATTGTTACATCTTGCTTATGAATTGTGGGCATGGACTGATTCATATTTGCCTTGTTGAGCTTTGTGAACATGGTCATATTCTTTTTATTGCCTTTTACAATTGCATACAGTAGTACCTCGAGATACGAAATTAAACCGTTCCGAGGCGCCTTTCGTATCATGAGGTTTTCGTATCTTGGACCACATTTTACATGTTAAATGGCTAATCCGTTCCAAGCCCTCCAAAAACACCCCAGTAAATTTCATAATAAAGCTAAATTGACCTATAAACAATGAAATACAACAATTTGGACCATTCAATACCTAAATTAATAATAAAAATGCAAAACCTGTAAATAAAGTGTATATTAGTGTACAAGAAATATTATATCTGTAACGTAAAATGTGGAAGCTTACCTTTCGAATGAGGCTATCTCCGAAAGTGGCGGCAGAGGAGTAGGAGGACAAACGGCAGATAACGTACGTACGTTACATACACTTAACTTTACGAAAACACAAAAAATTTAAGGAAAACTATAAAACTAAAATTTACGAAACACATTAACAAAACTGTAACACTTAACTTTACAAAATATTAAAAATAAAAGTTTTTTTTCTTTTTTTGATTTTTAATTTTTTTTTTTTTAACTTACGTAGGCTTTTTTTTTTTTTTTTTAACCGAATTTCAACTTCATCACTACTTCCAACGTTCCGTTTTTTCATCACTTGGTTCTTCCTTTTTGCTTTCAACTTTGTTTTTATCACTTGGTTCTTCCTTTTTGCTTACTCCTGCTAATGCTGAAGGCCTCCTTAAAAAATTACGATCCAAGGAAGATTGCTTCTGCCTACTTTTCACAATGTTCCTGATACGACTCAGGCAAACGTCATCGAACTGCGCAAGCATACGACCTGTGTGAGCCTTTTCGAGGTGTCTTTTTTCGATAAACGATTGCACTTTATGAAAAGCGGCTAGAACATCCTTAATTTCTGCCGTTGTCATTGGCTCCTCCTCCTCTTCCTCGCCGCTGCTAGAGAACTCCTCTTGAACGACGTTGTGTTGCATGGCCTCCAACTCCTTCAGGTCATCTGTCGTAAGCTCCTCTTGGTGCTCCTCGAGAAGGTCGTTGATGTTGTCCTCGTCGACGACCAGCCCCATGGACTTGCCGAGTGCAACGCTTATGCCTGGGTAGCTTCTTCTCTTCCTCCGTGATGTACGTCCGACGAGGCATTTTTTTCCAAAAAAGGCCAGTCTCATCACAATTGAAGACTTGCTGAGAACTGTAGCCTTCCTTGGTCATCATCTCGTTGAAAGTTTTCTTAAATGCTTCGGCCGCTTTCGTGTCCGAGCTGGCAGCCTCCCAATGACGCACCACTGAATGAATGCCAGTCCGTTTACGGAATTTCTCGAACCAGCCATGCGAAGCCTTGAACTCTGGGGTTTGCGTTGAAGTCCCTTCCCCTCCGTCGTCTTCCGCCTGGTCAATCAAATCGCCGAAAATAACGCTGGCCTTGTGGGCGATTGCTGTCTCCGTCACCGTATCGCCAGCGATTTCTTTGTCTTTTATCCAGACGAGGAGCAGCTGTTCCATCTCGTCGTGCACGTGAGTCCTCTTGCTGGACAAAATAGTGATGCCCTTGGAAGGTGTAGCTGCTTTAATGGCATCCTTCTGTTTAAGGATGGTGCCTATTGTCGACGGATTACGTCCGTATTCCTTTGCGATCACACTCGATCGCATACCAGCTTCGTACTTCTTGATGATCTCCATCTTTGTCTCTAAAGAGAGCATGCGCTTCTTTCTGTGAATTTCAACTTTCTGGGGACCCATGACTATGTTATCTTGTACGTAATTTACATATAAGTAACACAATAAATTTTTCACACAACACGATCATAGTACTGCAACGAAATCACTAACGAATTTGTTACTAAACGAAATCGTTGGACCGAACGAATGCCGTGTGCGTACGATAACGATGTTGGTACGAAGAGGCCGAGATAGGTACGCCACCACGTATACGTCTAAGATGCATGATGGGAGGGATGCTGTCCAATAGGAGATAAGGATTTCACGGTGGTGACTAGCATCAGGAACCAATGGGAGAGCAGGAGGATGGTGGGGAGTCTACTAGTACTAAGATGGCGGCGCGCGGTGCTAGTTTCAAAATTGTTATCCAGGCGAATCTCGGACTTTCAGAAACCTTTTGTATCTTGAAAACTTTTCGTACGTAGAGCCGTTAAATTTTTCGCATTGGCTTTCGTATCTCAAGTCTTTCGTAAGTTGAGCCTTTCGTATCTCGAGGTATCACTGATATGCCAGGTTCATTTTGATGGGCGAAGGCTTCGAGATTTGGTGAGGCATTAGATAAGTTGGACCATATTTTCTGGACTCAAGCAACACCCTTCACCCTCTCTGGGGTCATGGGTCCTACCACTGAAACCCTTATGCCAGACCAAGGTACATTACAGGGGTTATTGCTCCCTTTGGTCACTCACAGTTAGGATTATAACATTTCCAGATAGGTTTTCAACATCCAATATTTTGATGAAAATGACTCGCCATAGGAGTGTCTCCTGCATATAAGGCCAAGGTTTGTATTTTATTAGGAACAAGTAATAAAGTTTAGTGTTTTTCTTTGGCATACAAAACAGATAATTTTATCAAATTTCTCTTGTCGCCCATCCTGCTTTGTCCTCAAGAGCTCAAGGGAAAAGTGGTTTGTATGTGACTGCAGGAGAGTAAGGCCCAATCCCTGCCCCTGGATAACTATTGCACCTTTTCATCATGGTCACTGATCATCTCCAGATCATGCTGAAGTATACCATTATGTAAAATGCTGTGGTTTTACTCTTCGTAATATTTCTATGTTCCAATATACAAGTCTGAAGTAATCAATTCAGGTATTTGGACTTGATTAAGTTCCCAAATAATGCACATTCCATCTCCTGTTTTGTTTGTTTCCCTCAATATTCGCTCATAGTTTTAGCATCATCCATACTATTAAATTACAAGTTATTTAAGAAAATCTACAATACCCAAGAAATTTGATAATGTATCACAAGACACTATGGTATTCATGTAATATTATTAACATTGTAGTAGCAGTCTTTATGTTTTGTATGACTTTCATTTTGGAATTTGCTCTTCATTTATGCTTTTATGCTAAATTGTTTATAAATGTATAAAAAAAACTGCCCTGCATCCAATGTGGCCGTATTACAGTTGGGAGACCGTGCGCCGTAGGCTAGGCTAGGCCTTTCCTTCAGTGAGCACACTGGAGAGACACAAAATTGATGCTAATAATAGAACATTAAAAATACGCCTAATTCCACAACTCGCGCCCAGGCGGTTAAGAAAAGACTGACTCGGTGGCGTAGAAGGACCACTCTTCACCCAATGAAAGCAAGATTTCTTGCTTTCATCTGTGATTTAACCAGTTCCAGCTAGGAGCTAGAAATTATCCTATTGTTAAGACCGAAGGTTTGTAGCTATGAAAAATACAAATTATCTCAGAAAATTTGTCATATTGAAAACAAGCTGAATTATCAGTCTGTTATCACAAATTTATGAAAAATTGCTAATGATTGTCAGTAGTTAGCCTGTCAGCCATTTGCAGTGAGTGGATGTAAACAAAACCATAGCACCTCCCATTGTTAATTTGTTATAGATTTCATATGAAGTCTATCTTTTTTTCCAGTATACTCTCACACTATTGCATTTCATTCACAGAATCATATTTTTTCCCTTACAAAATAATTTAAAATTATTTTAAAATAAATGGATGATGAAACATAATAAAATTGTTTTTTCCATAAAATATCCTTGTAAAATAGGGGTGTGTCTTATACGAGAATGTTCTTATACATGGGCAAATACGATAAATTTCAAAATATTGAACTCTTTCTAGAAAAAATTAAGAATAGAACTTGTAAGCATATTGTCCATAGTCAGTTTAGCTCACCAGATTGATTAAATTATATATGTAGTCAACAGTGATAGTCTGAACTTTTGTATGTGAAATATGCAGCATTGGGTAATTATGATGAAAGAAAGTTGTTTGAGGGCTTGGCTTGTAGCAGGCCTTGCTTTTTCATGACAAATAATCTTCTCTCTGAATTACTCGCACTGCATTAAGGCTTCTAGTCCTTCTAGTCTCAAAATTTGATGCATTAGGAATACAAGGTGGAATTATCAGGCTTTATTCATTACAGATTTAACTTGGTTATTTCTTTGGAATTGAATTATTATGCTTATGTTTGTATAGTTTGTTACTAAAGAGTGCTTATGTTTGTATAGTTTGTTATGAAAAAGTTTCACCACTCTTGAGAGTATATAAACTGAAAATAAGTTTAGCATGCCCTCATGCACAATTTTTAAAGTTCCATTAGTAACAACTCTGGGAAATGCAGTGGTATATGACTTAATTAGTAGTTGTGCCCTTGATTTTGCTATTAACTGCTTTTCATCACTTTCAGGTTGACTATGGTGCAACAGCAGAAGAGCTTGAACAGCATTTCCATGGTTGTGGTGGAGTTAACAGAGTCACTATTTTGTGTAACAAGTTTGATGGCCATCCTAAAGGTTTTGCATATATAGAGTTTTCTGAAAAAGATTCTGTGCAAATGGCAATGGCTTTAGATGAGTCTTTGTTCAGAGGAAGGCAACTAAAGGTAAATCCATATTTTAGGTGTTACTGTAATACTAAATTAGTCTTACCATGAAGGGACAGGGGGTGCAGTTCACATTGGTATACTGTAGGAATTAACAAAGGTTATTTGTTATATTATATATAATATATATCTATAAAGGCCGCCCTCGGTTAGCGGCAGGGGTTCCGTTCCTGGCTGCTGACGCCAAGTGATTTTCGACACTAAGCGATTTTAAAGCCTATGTCCGCCGCACACCTTCTATCGAAATTGTAGACCAGTTAACAGTGCCCTAGACCAGTCAAATGGCGCTGTAATCCTGCAATGGCACAATAATTAAAATTATATTTATGCTGTATAGTACTATAGAATTTACTATGCTGTACAGTACATTATAATATATTATAGATACTGTAAAGTAAAAAAAAGCCTAGCTTTAATCCTTTGGTTGTCTAGAGTATGTAAAGATATAATAAGGTTTTATACAGTGTACAGGTAGCTGTAGTGTTTGTTACAATAATTTGTCTTGCGATAATCTGATTTTATGAGAGACCAAATTACAGTAGCCTAACTTTATCCCATCTTGTAGTTACATAAGTTCAAAAACAGCAAAAGTGAATGAAGAAAGTTTGGTTTTAACATCATAATTGT
Source organism: Macrobrachium nipponense (assembly GCF_015104395.2). NCBI lineage: Eukaryota > Metazoa > Arthropoda > Malacostraca > Decapoda > Palaemonidae > Macrobrachium > Macrobrachium nipponense. Next base: position 96,944,022 of record NC_061107.1, read on the forward strand.
TGTGTAAACGTGTACAGCCATGAACAACCGAATGAGAAACAATTTTTTTTTTTCTAAGTACAACTGAATTGGATAACATCTGTTTGGCTTGTATTTCAATCATCGTACTACAGTAATAGTACACTATTACTGTAGTTGTTAAAAATGACGTTATGTAGAATAGAACTGAGATATCTTAACATAGTAACTTTATTTGCTATAGATCAAAGATCAATAGGTAAATATACTTTTAAATTTAAACCTAGTTATAACTGAAGCTGAGAAAACTGTTCAAGCTGCTAATGGCTATTATCGTGCATCGGCAACAAGGATAAAACTCTAGTAAACGTATGCCATCAAACACAACCATAGATAAAATTGAGATAAAATCATTTTAATCAAAACTACTGTGCTTGAAAGAACACATTTTACTCTTGGTTTAATCCCAATATAAGATATTGGTTTCATGCCAATATAAGATAAATAACGTAAAGTTCGTTTTACGATGATATAAAGGAAAATTGCGAACGGAATCACAGAAATTTTAACGCAGTAAATGACGACAACGTAATCTGTCATTAAAAAAAAAAGAAATTAGTTCGCAGTCACAACGAGACATATTCAATTCATATTTCCACCCATAAACATGTATATAAGAAAAAATAACCTTGTCTCATATAAGTCAAGTATCTAGATATTCTTTATGCTAACTAGAAGCAAGAAAATTAGCTCGGAATTGCATTAAATACAGTGGGGCCTCGCTTAGTCGCGGATCAGAAATCACGGATTCAGTTAATCACGGGCTTTTCCTTGCACCACTTCTCAGTCTATATCGCTGGTATGAATCACAGCATCGCGGGCTTGTCCGTGGCAGGCTAAGCCTCGTCCAGTTCTGATAACCAGCAAATGCATGAACAGATTCACATTATGATATTAACCCTCTTACGCCGAAGCGATATAATCAAAATTGTCTCCCGTATGCCAGGCTGGTCTGGGAGTGAGCGCGGAAGCGGAAAAAATAATTTTTTCAAAAAATCACAGCGCGCTTAGTTTTCAAGATTAAGAGTTCACTTTTGGCTCCTTTTTTTTGTCATTGCCTGAAGTTTAGTATGCAACCATCAGAAATGAAAAAAAATATCATTATCATATATAAATGATGCGATATATGATAGCGAAAAAAAAAATTTAATATATAATTGTATTCAAATTGCGCTGTGCGGAAAACGTTTAAAGCTAACGAGTTACTTTTTTTCGTTGTATTTTAAACTAAATTGCGATCATTTTTATTTATAACACATTGTAAAACGATCAAAGCAACACAGAAAAAATATAATCACAAAATGATGCATGAATTCGTAACGTGCGGACGTAAAAAAATGTTTTATTCAAAAATTCACCGTAAATCTAAATATTGTTCTAGAGACTTCCAATTTGTTTCAAAATGAAGACAAATGATTGAGTATTACAATACTGTAAGAGTTTTAGCTTAGAATTGCAGTTTTCGACCATTTCGGACGAGTTAAAGTTGACCAAATGTAGAAATTTTTATATATATATTTTTTTTATATGCAAATATTTCGAAAATGAGAAAAGCTACAACCTTCAAATATTTTTTTCTTTTTATTCTGCATGAAATTGCACACATTTTCATATATGAAACTATAAAACGCCTAATATGAAAATTAGCAAATATTAGGAGAATGCGACATACGCATTTCGGAGATTTGCGGCCGCGAATCGGCGCGCGGAGGGAAGGAAAAAGTTTTTTTCAAAAATTCACCATAAATCTAAATATTGTTCTAGAGACTGAATTTGTTTTAAAGTGAAGATAAATGACTGAATGTTACTCAATTGTAAGAGTTTTAGCTTACAATTGCATTTTTCGACCATTTCGGTTGAGTCAAAGTTGACCGAACGTAGTTTTTTCCTATTTATCGTGGTTTATATGCAAATATTTCAAAAATGAGAAAAGCTACAACCTTCAAATATTTTTTGTTGTATTCTGCATGAAATTGCGCACATTTTCATATATGAAACTATAAAACCCCTAACGGAAGGAAGGAAAAAGTTTTTTTCAAAAATTCACCATAAATCTAAATATTGTGCTAGAGACTTAGAATTTGTTTTAAAGTGAAGATAAATGACTGAATATTACTAGACTGTAAGAGTTTTAGCTTACTATTACATTTTTTTACCATTTCGGTAGAGTCAAAGTTGAACAAACATGGTTTTTTTTCTATTTATCGTGATTTATATGCAAATATTTCGAAAATGAGAAAAGCTACAACCTTCAAATATTTTTGGTTGTATTCTGCATGAAATTGCACACATTTTCATATATGAAACTATAAAATGCCTAATATGAAAAGGAACAAGGAATCGGCGCGCGGAGGGAAGAAAAAATTTTTTTTGTACATGCAACTTCCCCGGCAGATATATACTTAGCTATAGTCTCCGACGTCCCTGACAGAATTTCAAATTTTGCGGCACACTCTACAGGTAGGTCAGGTGATCTACCCTCCCGCCACTGGGTGGTGGGACTAGGAACCATTCCCGTTTTCTAATCAGATTTTCTCTGTCGCCGGTTCCAACAACACCCATTGTTGGTTCCTCCTGATTTGGATTTTGTTTTTTCGCTTGCCGTGGATCTTTCTTGGACTGTCTTTTGGTGACGTATTGGATCGTTGGCTTGGCATATGCTTTTGTGGATTTTTCTTAGGATTTGCTTTTTCTGATTTCTCTAATATGTCTGACGCTGGTACTGTATTTTGAGTGTGTGCGATGGATGACTATAAGGCGAGACTACCGAAGGGTTTGGTAGATCCTCACACTGTATGCATGAGGTGTCGGGGTAATGAATGTTCTATTAAGGGGGCCACCCGGAACCCCTATATATGGTGGTATAGGGCGAAAAATGCAAAGTCATGAAAAAATTCATGGAGCTTCATATGGCAATTGAGAATACGTATACGAAATATTTCGCCAAAATTCCTCTTACTTTCGTAGTTACAGGGTAATTAGTAAACATAACTCAATAAGCCTAAAACATTCATCCGTACAAGAAAATGCAATATTTCTTGTTATCGTAAATTTTAATAATTATTGGCAAAGAAATTGTGAGAAATGGCATCTGTAGAGATTCCGTGGCTCGCAGAAGCGAGTTACTGCGAGTATCTGGTTCAATCATGAATCAGTTGGACCATAGACTTCAGGTAGATTACACGTTCGAGTTTCACCTCGTGACATTCACTTGCATTTACGTATGTTTATGTATGTTTCGGCAAGAAGTTCATCATGCCAATGAGGAAAAGACAAGGAAAACATCTCGCTAATATACAGACGAAGAAAAATCGCTCAAGTATTATTACAGAATATCGTAATATACGCGTAGTTAGTGAAGAGAGAGGGGAGGGTCGCCTAGTAACGCCCCCTTCTTGCCTGACAGCACACGTCACACTGTGCCCAAGGCTATGATCTTTGAGCAAAGAGATCTTCATTTATGATAAATAACATAGTTTTGGTTTTTTAATACCCAAAATGGAATATGAAATTCATAATAATCATGATTTACTAAATTGTCTTTGTAAAAAGAGTACACCTTCAAGTTTCACCTCTGACATTCTCTTGCATTTACGTTTGTTTATCTTTGTTTCGGCAAGAATGTCATCATGCCAAAGAGGAAAATACAAGGAAAACATCTCGCGCTAACATACAGAAGAAAATTCGCTGTAATAAGCCGAGTTAGTGAAGGGGAGAGAGGGGGTTACGTAGGAAGGAGTGCCCCATCTTGCCTCAAGCAGTGCTCCAGGCTACGATATATGAGCAAAGGGATCATCATTTATGAATAAATTATGATAAATAAAATAGTTTTTGTTTATTAATACACAAAAAAGAAATATACATTCATAATAATCATTATTTATTAACTTTGTCTTTATAGAAATACGAAGGAAACCTTTGAACGCCCGTATCTCAAAACTATACTTATTGACCTTCAAAATCTATCTCCTCACTTAAGTTTTAAAGCTATAACATTGGAATTTGGTATATAACTCAGAAAGACATTATAGAACAATCAAATAGAGCCCTTTTTTCCAATTTTTGTTTCATCTTTTTTTTTTATAAATTTTTTTCTCGTGATTTATAGGGTTTATTTTTTTACCATATTGAAAAATTCATATATAGCAAAAAATGACTTTTAGAAAAAAAACTCTCCATTTGATTGGAGGTCTACATCAGGTCTATATATGGTAGTAATCCCAGGTCTTAATATTAAAGATCAAGGAAGGAGATAGAATTTGAAAAATGGTTATTTTTGGGATAAATTGCCCTGGCGTCACAAAACCAAAGGTCAGAGGCGAAAATCATATGCGGTTTGGAGATGTCCCAAGTCACCTTATTCTCTTTCTTCTTATTTGAGGAAGTTAGAGGTTAGAGAAGGACAGGGTTAGGAAAGCTTCGTCCAGAAGCTCCAGTAGGTCTCGTACAAACGAGCTAGTCGAGGATGCTTTAGAACCTAACCAAAATGTAGTTGTTGCAACCTCTCCTCCAGTTTCAGCCCCTTCTCCCGTCATCGAACCTGCAGATTTGTCTTCAGAGATGGCTGGCATGAAAGCCGCTCTGCGCAGGATGGAATCACAGTTGCTTGCAATGGAAGGTAAGAGTGCTGTGAGAAGTGATGTGTGCAGTGTTCCCAGTGTAGTGGAGGGGTGGTGTCTGATCGGCTCCGCAACGCTCCCAGATCTAGACCTCTTCCAAACTCCCAGGCTCAGTGGAGGAGGAATGTCAAAAACCGTAAGGAGGTTGTAGAGAATCCCCACCGGTCAGGCGTCCCTTCGGCAGGCCCTGTTGTCTGGACCCAGGGCCATGGATCGCCACAGGAAAGGCATCCTTAGGAAGTGCTTTTCGTCATCCGATTCGGCTTCTCCAAGGCGCAGATGGAGTTCGGCTGAGGAGTCTCGCCCTTTGAAGAGATCCTGAAAGGCGCCCAGCAGTGTTTTAGACTCCAGCCCGGAGCACTTCCCTGAGGAGTCGCCGTATGATTCAAGAGAGCCAGGAGATTCCAGGACAGCCCTGCTTCTCGTGCGGCTCTTCCCTCTTCTCCGAGGCCTCTCTCGCCTTCTCCTGAAGGAGATCAGGAGAAGTCCACTAAGCGCATTCTTGTGTACCTTCAAGAGCAGCTTTCAACGTTGATGGGCGCGCTGGATAAGGATCCTCCTCGCAGGAAGGACATCGCGCTTCCGATCAAGAGGTCTAGACTTCTCTCCCGGAAGGAAAACCCCCCTTCGCGCAAGGGACGTGCTTCTCAGGACAGGAGCCCTTCTCCGAGAAGTTCTAGGCGCCTCTCCCCTGTTAGGCGCTCTTCTCCTGTTAGCCGCTCCTCTTCTAGCAGGCGCGCTCCTCTTGATAGGCGCTCCTCTCCTAGCAGACGCTCTTCTCCTGGTAGACGTGCCTCTCCTCGCAGGCGCTCTTCTGGCAGGCGCCTTACTCCTGTTAGGGGCTCTTCTACGGATAGAAGCGCCTCTCCTACCAGATGTTCTTCTCCATGTAGGCGCTCCTCTCCTGTCAGGCGCTCTGCTACTTCTGGACGTGTTCCCCCTGGCAGACTTGCAGGGGAAGTGGCCTCGTCTCACGAACGTCTTCGAGTGACGGCGGAGGAAGACTTGGAAGACGTCTTGGAGGAGGAAGCCCCCAGAGCTGTGGGTTTGTCAGACTACAAGACTTTAGCGGCCCTGTTGGTGCAGGAGTTTGGAGACTCCCTTAACCCGGCTGCTCCTCCTTCTCCCCGATTGCTTTTCTCCAGCACCAAGGCATCGAAAGGATCCTCCTTCCTTAAGATGCGTCCCACCATCTCTATGAAGAAGGCCTTGCAAGGAGTTGGGGAATGGTTAAGGTCCAAAGAGGAGACAGGCAAGACGGGTAAAACGCGCCTTTGTTCCCATACGTAATACAAACCATCGGTCCTCTAACAATAGGAAATAGCTAGCGGCAGCTGGAACGGTCGTAAGCTTCGAACAAGGGGAGAACGGTAGTTAACTGCTTGTCCGACAGACTGGGAGGTAAACAAATCACTTTTGCTTTCGGCCGCGGGTGTGAAGGACGTGTTCGTCATCGCTCTCTGCCCGCTTCATCGTCGTATGCTTTGTTTATATTGTGTTTTCTACTAATGGTTTGTTTGACTTGAAAATGAAACTGTAAGTACACTGTTTTCATTTTCATTACTTAATTATTAGCCAACATGGAGCTATCGCCGTAGATGCGGCGATTTCCGCTCTTTTCATGAAATTGATACCCTTGAATTATGTCTCGGTGCCGAGGGCGGGCGCGCTCGCGCCGAGTCATGTATTTTGGGCGAAAGTGTGTAATTGAAAAATGTAAGTACTCTTTTCATTATATTTTTGCCCTGTGCGTTCGTTGCCGAGGGCGTGATTGCGCTCGGCACGAGCCTCTTATTTTGTATGAATAGAATGCAATGAAAGTGGATTCGCACCCGGGAATTGATCCTTACGATTTATTTTCTGTGAAAGTGAAATCGGAAGTGCAGTATTCTGTTTCATTTTCATATATATTTTATGATAGCATCATATTATTATGGATCAAGTTTCCGCTCTTACCCGGGAATTGATCTTTTCCCCTTTAAGTTCTATGAAGTGAATCGCAAGTGCAGTATTCTGTTTCATTTTCATATTACTTTTCACTGCTGTGCGGGGGTAGGGGAAGCGAAGGTCTGCCAGGAAGTCGTCGGAAAGCTCTCCAGCGACTCCCTTGGTATCCGATTCTTCATCTTCTTTCCTGCCCCCCGCTCAGCTTCCTAGTTGTATTTTGTATTTGGGGTCTTCCTTGCGTTAGGGGTGGGGCATGTCTTCCCCCCGTGTGTGAGGGAACCCCTCTTACTAATTTGTCTGTGCTACCGCAGGTGCTACATCTGTGGGAGACGACCTTGGACAGGTATGGACCACTGCGGCGGCAGGGCGTGCCTAGCATCCACGGGCTGCTGCAGCGTCTAACTCATGGTCATGGGGCGGTCTCCACTACTACTTCCATGGCCGCTTATCTGTTCCCCCCCCCCGCCTGGTCTACACTCCCCATGCTGTGTCGGTGACGCCGTCTGCCGCTACTAGGGCCGGTCGCCGCCGTACCGAGGGGGGGTATGCCGCCGCCACCTGTGTTCTTCGTGTTGCCTGCCCCAGACTTCCGCTTTGTCCAGCAGATCGCCCCTGGACCGGCCGCCAGTACCCAGGTTCCTGCTGGCTGCCGATGATTCTACGAGGCGATGGCTGGGCCTGCCGTACCTGCCGCTGATGTGATTCCCGCTGCTGGCTTGGCTGTCCCTTCTGGGTCTATCCGCTGCCGCTGTTACTGCCGCTCTGAGCTGGTTGCTGTACCTGTCGCTCCTCGTTCCTGCGCCTGTCCATGCTGGTCCTGCCCACGGTGTATCTTCCCCAGTCCCAGGTCCTTCCGGACAGGTGCAGTCGGGCCGTGTTGCTTCGGCAATAGCCCGGCTCCGGCCTGGATGGAGGACCTGATGACTGTCCTGCATGATGAGCTGACGAGGAAGAGGAAGAAGAAGAGGAAGGTGTCATCTTCGTCTTCATCATCTGCTGCTGCCTCTTCCCCTTCGACTTCTAAGGCCCATAAGCCGAAGAAGAAGAAGGCTGTGCCTTCCCCCTAAGAAGTCTCCTTCGGGAACTTCTAAGGGCCCGTTCCCATCCCACCTGGTGGGACGGGGGGTCCTTTCTGCTGGTCCTCCTGCTCCTTTGGGAGCGGGGCCCGTCTCCCCTTCTGTAAGGAAGAGATAGACGGGGACCAGAGGAGTACCGGTTAGCACTGGTACTTCCTCGCCTGGTACTAGCGGCGATGCCACTACGCCAGGTTCCGGCTCGGTCACTCGTTCGCGAGAGATCCCGAGTGTACGCTCTCCCTCGGGAGACCGTGCAGCCAGAGTTCGCTCGGCGCCATGACCGCGGCACGGAGCAGAAGGCTGGGGAGAGCCGCTCAGGTGACTCTCGCCAGGCCAGCGGCCGCTCTCGCAGCGACCAGCTGGTAACCCGGGTTTCCCCCCCTAAGAAGGCTCCTTCGGGAACTTCTAAGGGCTCGTTCCACTCCCGTGGGACGGGGGGGTTCTTCTGCCGGTCCTCCTGCTCTTTAGGGAACAGGGCCCCGGTCTCCCCTTCCGCAATGAAGAAGAAGACGGGGACCAGGGCGTACCGACTACCACGGTGGTACTTTCCTCGTTTCGCCTGGTGTTTGCGGCGCTGCCGCTACGCCAGGTTCCGGCTCGGTCTCTCGTTCGCGAGAAGTTCCGAGTATATAGCCAAATTTTGGCGCCAGAGTTCGCTCGGCGCCAGGACCGTGGCACGGAGCAGAAGCTGCTGAGAGCCGCTCATGTGACTCTCACCAGGCCAGCGGCCGCTCTCGCAGCGACCAGCTGGTAACCCTGGTAGACGTGACTATCTGTCTGACCAGCCACGGGCTGAGGCTGGGAAGAGGTTCCCCCCTCCCGATCGTTGGTGCCAGCCTCGGCTGGTACCAGCGGGATGACGCGCCGCGAGTACACGCACCGGTCTCACCGCGACAGTGGTCTCTGCAGGTTTCCTGACCGCCTCTCCCACAGGGACCGGGCGGATAGGGGGTGACTAGCAGCAGCCTCCTCTGTCACACGAGATCTGGGGCAAAAAACCCCCCCCCGGCTGTTCTCGGTCCAGCCGGTTTGTTCCTGTGGGAAACTGGCTCGACTATCCACTGCAAGTTGGCGATCGCCTGCAGCCCTCCAAGCCCTGCTGGTTCTGCCAGCGAGCGAAAGAGGAGCGTCATGTCCTCCTCTCCCGTGCCAGCATCTTATTGCGATTTGCCCACCAGGAAGGCGCAAGGCACAGTGGGGATGATCGTGAGGGGCATGCCCCACACGATCCCGGTCAACGACGCCATCGTACCAGGTACGATCTTTGGACCGACCTGGACGTACGCGCAAGTGGCAGGAGGAATCCGAGAGGGGTCTATCGCAGTTCCTCCTCCTTAAGGGGGAGGTTCTCAGAATGCTCTTGTTCGAGGGGCTTGACGGTCCTACTCTGCAAGATGCTATGACTTCTGAGATCCAGAGGAACTTTGTCGAGGTTATGGCGCTGATTCGTCAGCGCAACGACCTCGGGGAAGGATCGCCGCTCCCACTAGCAGAGCCCACGTCTCGGCTCGAGTCGTTTTGGGGCCCGAGAGGGAATCCAAACCGACGGTGGGTCTGCCGCGATCGGAGCTTGCCGATTCTGTCTTGAACCAGAGTCTCTCGTCTCCGGATAAGAAGGCTCTCTCAGATCTGGCCGGTCGAATAAGCTACTTCCACCTCCTCTACTGCGACAGCGGCGTTTCTACGTGTCTTCGGACACCGTATTTAAATACCCCTTCGGTCCTCCTGAGAGGTTTCGACCTCGATGAGGACTGGAATGAGTCTGAGGATTGTATCGGCTCTCTCCTGTCAGGTGTCGATCAGCCCCACCCAGACGATGTTCACAGTGGCGGCAGACCCTTACCTACAGGGCGAGTTCGTAACCCTCCTTGGGAAAACGTTTTCTCCTGACGATACGTTTTCCCTGACTCTGAGAGGCCATCGCCGCAAGGCGAGGGCTGTTCCTACTCTTCTCCAACTGCTAGTTCCACTGGGAAGGCGAGAGAGTATCCAATTCCTCCCCCATTCCCTCTTTCCTTACGGCTACGAGGGAAATGGGAGGGATCCTACAGAGATTTCTCTGTAGGATCCCACGTTGGGGACTGCGCTACCGGGGGGACCTTCGGGTCCTACCTGACGTAAGCCCCAGTCGCTGATGAGGGATCCTGCCCCACCTCCTCAATTCTACGGGAATCGAGAGGACCACCAGCCGATATCGTTTGACGAATTCGGTGGGGGTTTTTGCAGAGTGCTTAGAATTCTACGAATTTCTAGCGCATTCAGTGTTTTCAAGTTTTTTTACGATCTCCAAACACTTAGGCGAGACCACGGTCCAAAGTGAGCGAGGCGAGAATCCCCGATAATTGTTACACAATAATCGGGAACCTCGCCTATGCTCGAATTCCTGGAATGTCTAGCATTGGGAAGAAGACTGCTGCTGAAGAAGACTATCTCACAGTAGGCGACCAACCTGGAATAGAGAAGAACGGACGGGAACATCCAGTTTGGCTTGAACTATCGTCTTCGTTATTCTGTTCACCATTGAAGCTTTCCTTCGAGGAAGACTTCTCCTTCACTCTCTTTGATAGAGATCGAAGGTGGTCGATCTCCAATCCTTATTTTGTTTTCTTGAAGGAAAAGAATTTAGGATGGAGATCGTTGTTCAGAATCCTACAAATATACTACGTATATTTAAACCTCTCGCGACATGATTCTGCTAAGCAGTTGAATTGTCCGAGGGGTATGGCGCATATCCTAGTTACTATACGGATTTGCGACTTAGATGAGGAGTATTCTAATTGAGTTGCAACTCGGGGAGGGTTGCCTGCAACCTCCCAGGAGTTTTCCAGTTGTTTCAATTTTATATACTTATGGTTTTGTCACGACAACACCATTTCAGCTTTTGTATTTACCGAAATTCGTTTCGCCTAAATATAATTGCTCGAGCATATCTTTTATGCTCGGTGGTTCTAGCCGAACGCATTCCTTCGTGGAAAGGATTACTTGGCAACTCAGGATGACGAGTCAGCGACAGCTACTGTGTATTGAATTGCCCGACTCCCGAGGCAATTCAGTACCATGCTGCCGCTTCGAGAGCACTGTTGGTTGTCTTTCTCCCCTGCTTGATTTTGAATACCAACCGTATCTCTGCCCAACAATCACAAGGACTTAAGTCTCTGATTAACGGTGGGGATTCTCGCATACATGAATGACCATCTACTGCTGTGACGCTCAAGTTCATCGCCTTCAGTATTGCGAGAATTTACAACAGATATCTCTTCGACTTTCATCTTTCTGTTTACCGCAAGGTAACAGAATTCTGTAATAGTCTCTTGCTACAGTGCGAATGATTTTTGCGGAATCTGAGTTTGTCCTCAAAATATCTCGGATTCGTAGGTGTGCAATTGTTCATTGTTCACCCCGGATTAGCAGATGTATTGAAAGACATCTCCTACTCCCACACCTGCCAGCTCTACTTCCAAACGTTCAGCCCATGAGAAGCAGTTCTTCAGGTGGCTTTAGGGGCCCCTGTGTTTTCATTACTGAAGAACGCCCCGCTTTCATTGCAATACTACGACTTGCTCACCGGACAGCAATGAAATAGCGGTTATTAGCGTTTTCAGTCATTGTTGTAAGCACAGGTTCAGAATCTTGAGATTTCCTTCTCTCGATTCAGCTGGAAGACGTATGGTTGCATTCATTGCCTACCTTCGTCTTCAACGTCACATAGTGTTGTTTCTCCTTAGCTGAGATTCAACTACTATGAGAGTGTCTTGCCTTCAGGGACCTAGGTCTCTAGACGGCAATTGACTTTCGCCTTTTGAGCATATGCCTTAAGAGAATCATCACCTCGCCGTCCGGCATTGGTGACAAACAAATACATTATTTGTTTGGTCTCTCGGCATAAACCTTTAAAAAGGCGAAGGTCACGTGACTTACTCGGATGCTTGGACAACTCGCCTCACTTCCGATACCGAACCAGTCAGTCGGCAGCTGTCAGAGCGCCTGAGTCAGTTACGAACTACGCTGTGAACATAGTTCGGTGGTTACGGAGCAATCATTACTTCGTCCTAATAGCTTGTCCCAGTACCCATACCATCGACACCCACCATGGAGTGGCGGTGTCCTATCCACTACCGAGAACTTCGCTGCATGGGGATAGGAGGATGCGAGACACTTCGCTGCAGACGGATAGATCAGTATGGGTACTGGACATCACCGAAGTCGAGAAGAGGGATAGGTCATGCGACTATTCCCTTCTTTTCCTCTGAGGGAACTGCGTGACTTTTCCTGCGAAGTCAAGCATCCAGGGGATGGGGATCCATGACGCTCGATTTCGTACCGAACTTCGTAGCGAAGACTCAGAACTCTTCGGTCCCTGACGATTTGTTTGAGTCCTTCACAATCCCCTCCCTAATGGACTTCACCGCCTTCGATGCGAAGGAGATGCTTGCTTTGTCCGCAAGAACTTCTCCTGTGGCGCAGGTACTGAAGGCATGGGGTCTGGTCCAACCCAGACCACATGCACCTCCTTCTACCTTCGGGATATTGCCCACAGGTCCTTGGATCTTTTTCCTTGGGACCCGTGATGGCTGCTCAACACGTTGTGTAGCGAACCTAGACCCTTGCAGGCTGAACAGCATCGAGTCTCTCTCTCTCTCTCTCTCTCTCTCTCTCTCTCTCTCTCTCTCTCTCTCTCTCATTTACTCAAGAATTTTTATAGTATATGTACTATATGTTTTAAATACTTTCAAATAATAATAATAATTATAATAATAATAATATAACTAATTACAAAATTGATATTATGTGATAGAATTTTAAAGAAATATAATAATCTGTCTATTTCTCTTTTAATTAAGGATAACTCTCTCTCTCTCTCTCTCTCTCTCTCTCTCTCTCTCTTTTGCTGTCATGGTGGTAACTCCCACCCTCTGTTTCGCTGGAAGTGTTATAAGTGTATTTTTTGAGAGAACAGAGAGATAAACACAGTCTCTCTCTCTCTCTCTCTCTCTCTCTCTCTCTCTCTTACTGAGATGAAAGAATTTTTATTGTACTAATATGTAAAATGTTTATTGATATTTTCAGTTGTTAATAATAACAATAATAATAATAATGTTCTAAAGGGTCCACAAAAATACAAAGTGTAAAAAGTCCGGGTATAATTTTGAAGACTTTATAGAAAGCTTTCGAACCCTTCCCTGGGTTCATCTTCAGTCCAAATGAACAATTAGTTACAACAAGTACAGAGGTAAATTAAAAAAACGAGTCGTTGAAGATCGTTGACAACGGTCGTTAACTCGTTAATGGGCCAGGTGAAGAAAAAAAAGAGGGTAGTTAACAACAACTAGGTGATATCCTCTCCCCTATCAATCCTTCTGGCTGCAATTCTGTTGGATCTTCGTACAGGTTGTTGCAACATTACATGAAGTCCTTCATCCAAGGGCGTAGATTGGGCACCGTAATCAGACTCCCCCGGGGCAGCGGTTACCTGAACTGGAAGAGGCAAGGCAGAAGCAGCATCAGGAGAGGGAAAAACAGAGCCTGTCCTACAGTTAAAATCTTTTAAAAACATACTAGTAAAATAAAAATTAACAAATGGGTCTTCGTTGACAAAAGACTTGTATCCTTTGAATGATTCTCCTAAACTTAAAGCAGCTCCCGGAAATCTACCTATTCTGAGATTTATGTCCACTTTTATTCTTTTCACTCAAAAGAAATAAAAAGTAACGTTATTATGAATTTTGCTTTACGCGCATACAGAATTTGCGACTCCGAATATATAGACGGTGAACTTAAACACATCACGGCTACTTTTAGAAGTCTCAGATGTCCCCCTCACTTCATTGAGAAAGCAATTTCGCGAGCGAGGAAGTCATTCTATGGACTGAGAGATAATACCAAGGAAAAACCAAAAAGATATTTGTCCCTTCCCTTTAATCCAGAAGTCAAGAATATAAGTGGACATATAAACAAAAGTCAGAAGGAAACTAAAATTGTGTTTAAATATGAAAATACAATAAGATGTTCCCTCGTAAGAAACAATAATAATGATAAAAATCCCATAGTCCCAGGCGTTTACGAACTACCATGTATGGATTGTAATAGTAAATATTTTGGTGAAAGTGGATGGGGACTAGATATATGTTTGGGCGAACATAAGCGAGCTTATGAACTACAATCACAAAACAGCGCAATAGTTGATCATAGACCCAACTGGAACGAGGCTAAAATTATCTTTAAAAGTAACACTGTAAATGTCAGATGACTAGTTGAGGGAGCTGCTATAAGTTTAGGGGAATCATTCAAAGGATACAAGTCTTTTGTCAACGAAGACCCATTAGTTAATTTTTATATTACTAGTATGTTTTTAAAAGATTTTAACTGTAGGACAGGCTCTGTTTTTCCCTCTCCTGATGCTGCTTCTGCTTTGCCTCTTCCAGTTCAGGTAACCGCTGCCCCGGGGGAGTCTTGATTACAGTGCCCAATCTACGCCCTTGGATGAAGGACTTCATGTAATGTTGCAACAACCTGTATGAAGATCCAACAGAATTGCAGCCAGAAGGATTGATAGGGGAGAGGATATCACCTAGTTGTTGTTAACTACGACTCTTGTTTTTTTAATTTACCTCTGTACTTGTTGTAACTTATTGTTCATTTGGACTGAAGATGAACCCAGGGAAGGGTTCGAAAGCTTTCTGTAAAGTCTTCAAAATTATACACGGACTTTTTACACTTTGTATTATTGTGGACCCTTTAGAACATCATATATACTCACGTGATAGAGTTTTTCCCTAATAATAACAATAATAATAATAATAATAATAATAATAATAAAATTGTAATTACAAAATTTGTATATGGTAGTATTTTAAAGATAAAAAAATTACCTTTCCATTTCACTTACGTAAGGATAACTCCTCTCTCTTACTGAAATGAGGGAATTTTTATGGAAGATGCATGTGTTTATTAATATTTTCAAATAATTATAATGATGGTAAAAATTATAATAATAATAAGATAACTAATTTCAAATGAAAATTCTTCCCTTTGTCTTTTTCTCTATCAATTTCCTTACCTACTCTTAACTCCAGTGACGCCTGAAGCTTGGAAGCGGTCAAATATGTCCAGTAACAGTGCCATACAATACTCAACGAATTTAATGGTTTTTATGCACTCTCTCTCTCTCTCTCTCTCTCTCTCTCTCTCTCTCTCTCTCTCTCTCTCTCTCTCTCTCTCTCTCTCTCTCTCTCTCTCTCTTACTGAGATGAGATAATTTTTATGGTACATGTATGTAATAAGTTTATTATTAATATTTTCCAATAATGATACTAGAATAAATAATGCATAATAATTATACTAAAAATGTAATTACAAAATTCATATGTGAGTATTTTAAATACAATAATCTTTCCATTTCGCTCTTTTAAATACTGTAAGGACAACTCTCTCTCCTCTCTCTCTCTCTCTGCATCTCTCCTCATCTCTCTCTCTCTCTCTCTCTCGGTGCAAGTGTTAGAAGTACGTATGTATGTACGTATACACCTTTAAGGGTACTAATGTTTAGGATTACTTTGAAATTATATTAATACAATCTCTAAGATTAATACAGTGATATGATGATAATTTAAGTTAAATTTCATGTAGGATGTTACATAAGGTATACATCTGGTGTTTCTATTTCTTCCTTCTTTTATCTCTCTCTCTCTCTCTCTCTCTCTCTCTCTCTCTCTCTCTCTCTCTCTCTCTCTCTCTCTCTCTCTCTCTCTCTCTCTCTGTTATCGGCTGTTTATATATTTCCTAATGGTAAAATGTTTAAGATGACTGAAATGATATTAATAATGCCAATTCAGTGGTATATTTGATACAGGATGATACTTTAAGTATACATTTGGTATTTGAACCTTCAAAATAGGCAGATATAGGCATTTTTAGAAGGGAGTTCTAACTTTTGTCATCAGTTTCGTGTGTGGTACTTTGTCAAAGGCCTTTTGGAAATCTAAGTAGAGTATATATCTATTGCTCTACTACTATCGTAAATACCTATCATGTTATCAAAAAACTCCGAGAGGTTTGATAGGCAGGATCTGTTTTGTCTGAAACTGTGTTGGCTGGTTAACAAGTTGTTTCTATCAATGTGATCCACAATTTGATCTGCAATTATTGACTCAAAAATCTTGCAAACGACTGACGTTAGGCAGATTGGTCCATTTTTGTAGACTGGGGGCACATTTCCTAGTTTCCATCCTTTTCGTGCCTTTCTTTGTTCAGCACTTTTTCTGTACATTTTATATAGGTGAGGAACTATCTTCTCTTTTAGCTCTTTAATTTCTTTTCCATGAATCCCATCCGGGCCAGGAGATTTGAACTTGTTGAGTTTGTCTATTTTGTTTATAATGTCCTCTTCTGTAAATATTTTGTTCAGTTGGTTTGCCCCTTCATAAAAAACTTATTCAATAACTCTGCTTTTTCCCGTAGGGGACCAATGCTTTTTTTTATTGGTTTCCTACCATTAACATGCGCAAAGAATTCTTTTGGGTTTTTTTTACAAACTAAACTGATGCAACTCTCTTATCCTCATTTATCTTTGCATTTCTTAATAGTTTGTCCACCAATCTATAGAGTTCTTTATGCCTGCTTGCTTCTATTGGTGTTGGGTCTGGGTTCATTGATTTGTGCAATCTGTCTCTTTCTCTTATCTTATTTTTAATTTCCCTGTTGAACTACTTTGGCTGAGGGTTGCCATTTGTTAGTATTTGCCTTAATGGTATACTTCTAGAGCATTTTTCTGTTTATTCCTCATGAAAGGCTTCCCAGTGTTTATCTATGCCTGTGTTCTCGTTGTACTCTAGATTTTTAACGTGCTCCTGTAGCTATCAAGTCTTGTCGAAGGTAGTCTAATTTCATTAATCTTCCTCTCTTTTTTGAACATGAGATAATTTTATGGTTGGTTTTGCCTAGATTTGCACCTACTGAAAGGTCAGATATTAGATTATCTTCTGTGATAGGACGATGTCTAGTATGTTGTTTCCTCTAGTGGGTTTGTCAACCCATTGATGGAGGAGTTGACTTTTTACAAAATCTGAAGTCTCTCTCTTTCTACGTTTGATGCGGAGGTCATTGTGTCCCAATGTACTGCTGCATTGAAATCTCCCATTATTATACAGAGCTTATTATTTATCTCTTGTCTTAGTAGTGCATACAGCAGCTCATTGGACATTTGTGATTGGTGGGGAGGTCTGTACACTAGTATCAGAGTTGTCTTCCTCCCTAAGCTGTTTATGTTGATGCCAATCACTTCTTGCATGGTTGCAATTTTACACTATTGGACTGAGGTGGTCCCTAACATATAACATAACACCTTCATCTTTTTTATTGAGTCTTATCTTTTTTGAACAATCTATATCCAGCTATCTGGTACTCTCCTACAAAGTCTCGTTGCTTCTCATATCCATGTTTCTGTGAAGATATGTACTTTGTTCCGAATTGATTGTGCATTAAACTGTGCCAGTCTGAGGGACTTTTCTAAGTTCTCTTTTGTCCTCGGTGGCTTTATCAGTTTCCCTTACTGTCACTGTTACCTGCGATTTCTTACACACACAGAGAACCAATATGACAACTAAATTTTACCATGCCCTTGGTCTAAGCAAGAGAGAGAGAGAGCTGTCATCACAAAAATGGAGAAGACTCTACAAGATTAATAGTGCTGAAGCAGCAACCATTTTTAACAAAACTTGCCTGTGAGAGGGTTTTCTTCTTCTTCTTTTTAAAAAGCACTGCAATGAAAGAAAATAAACTAAACTAAAATGCCCTTAAACAAAGGATTAATGTTAAAGGAAAATTTTGTACATGAAACTTTCCTGTCAGACATATACTTAGCTTACGTCTCTGACGTCACGACAGAATTCAAAACTCGCGGCTAACGCGACAGGTAGGTCAGGTGATCTACCTTACCCGCCGCTGGGAGGCGGGTGTAAGAACCATCATACCTTTCTTGCCAGATTTTTTCTGTCGTCGGTGTCGACCACACCTGTTGTCGGTACCTCTGACAGTTTGGATTCTTTTCTCGTTTTCGCCCTGGATTGTTTCTACGGACTTTTTGTGAAGTACCCGATCTTTTGGCCTGGCATTCGCGATTTGTGGACAGTTTTATTGGACTTTTCTTTGGATTTTTGCTTTGTAATTTCTTGGATTCATGATGTCTGATGTTGATACTAAGAAAACTTGCTATGTTTAGAGTTTGTTGTATGACTGAGTGTAAGGTGAGGCTACGAAAGCTGCGTAGACCTCACACGGTATGTTTGAAGTGTAGAGGGAATGAATGCACCTTTAATAACCCTTGTAATGAATGTGAAAAGCTGAATGAGGATGAGTGGAAGTCTTTGTCTTCCTACTTGAGGAAGCTTGAAAAGGATAAGTTAGGAAAGTTGGTTCTTCCAGGAGCAGTAGTAGATCTCGTATTAGCGAGTTGGATGTAGATAATCCTATTTTAGAAGTAGCTCCTTTGTCAGTTTCAGCTCCTGCTCCCTGCACCGAAGCCGAAGATGCGCCTTCGGAGGTGGCCTCAATGAAAGCCACCATTCGCAGTATGGAGAGGAAAAATCAAGCAACCTAGAAGGTAAGAGTGATTCCAATAGTGATTTGTGCAGTGAACCCAGTGCAGTGGAGGGTGCGTCTGATCGGCTCCCTAATGCTTCCAGGCCTAGACCTCTTCCAGACTCCCAGTCCCAGTGGAGGAGGAAAGTCGAAAGCCGCAGGAAGGTTAGGGAGCATCCCCAACGGTCAGGCGTCCCCTCGGTAGCTCCTGTTGATCGTTCCCATAGGCTACCTTGGATCGCTCCAAGAGAGAAATTTTGCGACCAGTGCTTCTCGTCGTCGCCTTCGCCTTCTCCTAAAAGAGGATGGAGCTCTTCGGAACGCCTCGCGCCCTTCGAAGAGAGCCTGGAACGCTCCCTGCGCCCGCCCTTTCCAGCCCTGAAGTTTTTTCGGAAGAGCCTGAGGTGGAAGCGAAGAAGCGTAAGATCTCAGGAGTGTCGTTCACCGAGCGAGATCGAGCCTCGTCTCCTGTTCACGAGTTTGTGAATTCTTCTGCAAGGGTGTTGGCTAACCTTCAGGCGCAGATTTCGGCTCTGGCTGGCTCTCTTTGCGTGTCTTCTCGTCGTAGGAAGGACGTCTCGCTTCCTGTAAAGAAGTCCAGGCTCCCCTCTACTGACTCTCGCTATTCGACGGAAGCGGCGCGCTCACCTGTGCGTTCGGATTCTCGCAGGAGGCTTTCTGCTTCGGACAAGATCACATCTGCGTCTAAGCGACATTCGCCTGACAGACAAGTTTCTCCTTCGGACAAGGAGCAAACTGCGCGTAGGAGATCCTCACCCTACAGACACTCTCTCGAGACAGGATCGCTCCCCTTGACAGGCTTCAAGAGCCTAGTGGGCACTACTCACCTCGTAGCCGCTCCTCGTCTCGCCTCCACTCTCCGGTTGACAAGCGCCCTAAATCGGACAGGCGCCCTTCGCTGGACAGGCGTCAAGAGCTTGTTAGGCGCGTTTCGCCTGGCAGGCGCTCTTCTCCCGACTTTTACTTTTTACTCGCCTCGGGTCAGGCGCAGAGAGCTAGCAGGCGCTTCTCCCCTGGTAGGCGCTCACCTAGTAGGCGCTCGTCGCTAGAGATTCTCTCGCCTCGGTTCAGGCGCCAAGAGCCTGGTAGGCGCTTTTCGTATGGCAGGCGCCGTTCGACTGGTAGCCGCTCTCCTTTGGATAGGCGCCAAGAGCCTGATAGAAGTTCTTCTTCAAACAGGCACTCTGCACCTGACTGCCACCTGTCTCCTATTAGGCTTCAAGAATCTGGGAGACGCACATCCTCCAGACAAGAAGGATGTGGCAAGTAGACACTTGCCTGAAGCATTGTCTCCAAGACGTATACGTCTAACTTCCTCTAGAGACTCCTTTAAGTATAGTCGCGCCTCTAAGGATCAGGATGGGCTCTTCAGCTCAGGAGGAACAGGACCCCTCAGAAGAAGAAGGACCAAAAGACGCCTCAGTTTCCTCCTATAGAAACTAACAGAGTTACTCCTGCAAGAGTTTGGAGATATCCTTTCTCCTGTGGCTCCCCCTTCTCCTCTTTCGTTATTCTCCACTTCGAAGACGTCGAAGGTTTCGTCTTGTGTAAGGATGAAACCTACTGTTTCCATGAAGAAGGCGCTGAGAGGTTTGGGGAATGGCTCCTTTCTAAGGAAGAGAAAGGGAAGACGGTTTTTTCTTTCCCTCCGTCTAAACTGACCGGCAGATTGGAATTCTGGTACGAATCGGGAGAACCTTTAGGCCTCGCTCTCCCTTCGTCTGCGGACTCGGACTTCTCTTCATTAGTGGATTCTGCTCGTCGTTCCGCCCTCTTGTCCCGCCGCCAAGACTACGTGGGGAATGAACGAACTTGACCACTTACTGAAGGGAATGTTCCGAGTCCTGGAAGTTTTCAACTTCCTTGATTGGTCTTTAGGTGTTCTGGCTAATAAGACCAAGACCCCAGATGCTCTGTCTCCTGAAGATCTTAACTGTGTACTCACTTGCATGGATAAATTGCAGTGAGAGACGGATCGAGTGAAGTCTCATCACTGTTTTGGAGCTGGAGTGCTTAAGAAACGGTCGGTCTACTGTCGTTCTCACGAAGGCAGTGTCTCATGCGCAAAGGGCCTCGCTCTTGTATGCTCAACTCTCCTCCGCTTCTGTTTCCCAAGAAAATTATCCAAGACGTCTCGAGTGCCCTTTCAGCTAAGGCTACTTAGGACATGTTAGCCCAGTGCGGCCAGGAAACCTCTGCTCTGTCTTCCAACCCAAGACCAAGAAAGAGCCTCCTCTGAGACAGGAGCCCTTTCGAGGAGGACCGCTGTCAGAGGTTCTGCAACCAGAGGGACTACACCTTTTAAGAGAGGTAAAACCTTCTCTAAGTCAGTCAGAGGGAAGAAATAGCGGTCAAGGACTCCAGACATCAGTGGGTGCCAGACTACTGAAATTTGCCGACGTCTGGGCCCACAAAGGGGGAAAGGGGGCAGACAATTGGTCCCTATACGATTGTCAGCAAAGGATACCTCATTCCCTTCTCGTCAAGACCACCATTTGACGACAACTCCGAGGGAGTTGGTGGTCCAAGTACAAGGACCCCATCATGAATCAAGCCCTTTCTCTAGCAGTAGATCTCATGCTAGAGAAGGAGGCTATAGAACTAGTGAAAGATCCCCGCTGTGCGGGCTTTTACAACAGACTTTTCCTAGTTCCGAAGAACTCAGGAGGATGGAGACCGGTGTTGGATGTAAGCGCCTGAACGTCTTTGTGGAAAAGAGGAAGTTCGCCATGGAGACAACTTCCTCAGTGTTAGCGGCTTTTCGTCCAGGGGACTGGATGGTGTCTCTAGACCTTCATGACGCTTACTTCATGTGCCGATCCATCCTTCTTCACGGAAGTATCTACGATTCATGATGGGAGGAAACATCTTCCAATTCAAGGCCTTGTGCTTCGGCCTATCAACTGCACCCAAGTTTTCACGGGGTTAATGAAAAACGTGGCGGCATGCTACATTTGGATGGAGGTGAGGGTGTCGCTTTATCTCGACGACTGGCTAATCAGAGCAGAGTCTCAAGAAAGACGTCTGGAGGAACCTTCAAAAGACCCTTACATTGGCAAGTTCGCTGGGACTTCTGGTGAACTTCCAGAAGTCTCAATTAATCCCAGTCAAGAGAGGATCTATCTGGGGAGTTCGGATAGCTTCTCTGGCTTTTCGGGCTTTTCCGTCGCCAGAGAGGATAGCTCGTTGCTACGAGAAAATAACGACCTTCCTAGAGAAAGATGCTTGCACAGCGAGGGAGTGGTGAGTCTGCTGGGGGGACACTCTCCCGCTGGAGCAATTCGTTTCTCTAGGAAGGTTTCCTATACCAGAACTGGAGGCGTCTCTCCCTAGATCTGGAATTCTCCTTCAAGATCTCAAGGGAAATCAAGAGAGACCTTCGGTGGTGGAACAACCCACTTCGATTTGTGGAATGGAAGGTCTCTCTACATGCCGAACCCCAGCCATGTGTTGTTTTCCGACGCATCGGAGGCAGGTTGTTGGGGAGCGACGCTCGGGACAAGAGAAGTGTCAGGCACCTGGAAGGGGAAGGGGGATCAGGTGTCCTGGCCCACATAAATAAACAAGAAAGAGTTGATGGCAGTCTGGATGGCATTGAAAGCCTTCGAACCCCACGTCCGAAATGCAGTAGTGCAGGTCAAATTCGGACAACACAACAGCCTTGGCGTACATCAAAAAACAGGGGGGGACGCACTCCTTCTCCCTGTACGAAACAGCAAGGGATCTTCTGCTGTGGTCTCAAACAAGGAAGATCAGTCTTCTCACCGATTCGTACAGGGAGAAAGGAACGTCAGGGCCGATCTCTGAGCAGGAAGAATCAACTCCTGCCTTCCGAGTGGACCCTCCACTCAGAAGTATGCCAAGACCTGTGGAGAAGATGGGGCAGGACCTCACATCGATCTCTTTGCAACAGCAAAGAACGCAAGAATCGAACTTTACTGCTCCCGATCTCAGACCCAGGAGCAGTATCAGTGGATGCGTTTCTCCTAGATTGGACAGGGCTAGACGTCTACGCCTTTCCCCCTTCAAAGTACTAGGACAAACCCTCAGAAATTGCTATCTCGGTAGAGGACAAGAATGACGCTAGTAGCTCCGTTCTGGCCCGCCCAAGATTGGTTCACAGAGGTACTGGAATGGTTGGTGGACTTCCAAGAGCACTTCCACAGAGACAAGATTGCTCAAACAACCCCACTTCGACAGGTATCACAGAAACCTCCCCGCTCTCAATCTGACTGGCTTTCGACTGTCAAAAGTCTTGTCAGAGCGAAGGGTTTTCGACAAAAAGCTGCTAAGGCTATCGCCTCAGCTAGAAGACCTTCGACATTAAGTCTACCAGTCGAAGTGGGACGTCTTTGGCCGTTGTGCAGGAACCAGAAGTTTTCCTCTTCCAGTACCTCGTGACTCAGATAGCAGATTTCCTAGTTTCCTCAGAGAAAAATGCGGTTTGGCAGTATCTACTATCAAAGGATACCGAAGCATGCTGGCTGCGGTATTCAGACATAGGAATTTAGATCTTTCAAATAACAAAGATCTTCATGATCTCTAAGATCTTTTGAATCTTCCAAGAAAACCTCGAGCGAAGTTCCAAGTTGGAATCTGGATGTGGTTCTTCGTTTCCTGAGGTCCGCTAGGTTTGAACCACATTTAGCCTCCTTCAAAGATCTCACGAGGAAAGCTCTCTTTCTCATGGCTTTAGCATCAGCTAAAAGGGTTAGTGAGATTCATGCCCTAGAAGGAGGGTAGGTTTTCAAAGGAGATTCCGTGGTTTGTTCCTTCCTTCCTTCGTTTTTGCAAAAAATGATGACCCCAACCCCTCAAATCCGTGGCCAAAGAACTTTGAGGTTCGTGGTTTATCTGCCATAGTAGGGGAAGAACCTGAAAGAACTCTTTGCCCTGTTAGGAGTTTAAAATACTACCTTCAGAAGAAGAAAACCCTTAAGGGCATTGAGGATAGACTATGGTTGCCGTCTGTAAAGGACCCCCATCAGACCATTGTCGAAAAATGCGCTGTCTTTCTTATTAGAAGTGTTGTGAAAGAAGCACATAAAGCTTGTAATGAGGAACATTTCAAGATCCTAAAAGTCAAGGCTCATGAAGTAAGAGCGATTGCCACTTCCTTGGCCTTTAAGAAGAATATGTCTCTTCAGAATCTGATGAAAACTACATTCTGAGATGTAATTCAGTATTCGCCAACCACTACCTAAAAGACGTCAGTATTACGTATGACGAGTGCTTCGCGTTAGGCCCGTAAACGTTATCGGCGGATTCGGTGCTGGGGCAGGGAGCTGAACATATCCTTAGTAGTTTTTCCCTTGTTTTTTTTTGGTAATTGAGTTCATATGGTTGTATGAAAAATGATGCAGGTAGGCATCTTTTTTTCGTTTCGTAATGCTAATAACGTTAGTTTGGTTAGGTGATCGGATTTGGTTTGAAGCTCCCTGCGTTGGTAGTGGACAGGTTGCTGTCATAGAAGAGGGCGGCGCCCCCATTGACATGATCCGACTTGGATTCTACTAAGTAAGCGGATATCAAGTCCCGTTAGTAGACCCAAAGAGTCTTTTCAGCTGTAGGTCACGCCCTCGCTGTAGCTCTTTATGGCTATGCAGACTAATAGACAGTATCTATGAAGTCTTCAGCCTAAACAGGTAAGTAACCAAGGTTATTTTTATCCTACAACAGGTGTTGTTTACCTTTTCTTCTTATTTTCTGTCTTGTACCCTCCACCAAGGGTGTCAATCAGCTAAGTATATGTCTGACAGGAAAGTTCATGTACAAAAATGATATTGTTATTTTACAATAAAGTTTTGTACATACTTACCTGGCAGACATATACGATTGATGGCCCCTTGCCCCCACCGCCCAGCCTCCCCTCAGGAGACAGGTATAAGAGAGAAAAAATCTGGCAAGAAAGGTATGATGGTTCTTACACCCGCCTCCCAGCGGCGGGTAAGGTAGATCACCTGACCTACCTGTCGCGTTAGCCGCGAGTTTTGAATTCTGTCGTGACGTCAGAGACGTAAGCTAAGTATATGTCTGCCAGGTAAGTATGTACAAACTTTATTGTAAATAACAAATATCATGTTTAAATGGTATTCATCTGGCTGTGCTTTTTTTACCTGGCCACACCAGTGATCTGAAGAGTGCTTTGGGGGATTATAGAAGTATGATGCCTTTGACAGACTTTCTGAAAATATATGTTGAATTTTTTAAAATTTTTTAACCAAGATATTTCACTGCTATTTCACACCAGTACACTGTTTATTTGTTTTAGATTTATGCAAATGATTAATTTGATAAGTATTATAGAGTGCACACATTTTTTTTATAGGTAATGCCAAAACGCACCAATAAACCAGGTATTTCTACAACCAACCGTCCCCCTCGTGGCATCAGAATTGGTAGAAGTCGTGGACGATTCTATTCTGGATACAGACCTATACGACGCCCTTCTAGGTATCCGTGTTAATTTTTTGTACTCTTTTGTTTAATCTTTTAGGCTAACTTTGTAGTTGACATGCATTTTTATGTAAACCATAATGGGCTATCTTATAATGCTTAACAACACCTCAAAATGTATTCTTGGCAGTATTAGTATGTAATGAAATGTTGTTTTGCTGTAATTTTTTTACTATCTGCACACATTTTCAGGGCATGTTAATGAAGATAATTATTGTATGAACTGATAGTACATATTAAGGACTTTATTAGCATTGTCTGCAACAAGGTGATCATAGCCAGATCCAGAATTACAGTTAGCACATACACTGCTTTGAGCAATCTTATTTACCACTAGATTTTGTACATAATATTCATCTTGCATAATTTAAAAATTTTCTTCAGTAGAGGTTGTATACGATGAGCATAGTATTATCATAAGATGGACTCATTCTTTACTGTGTAATATCCATGCCAGCCTTTGTGTACTTGATCATATTTTGAATATTTTAAGGAAAAGTAACTCCTTCAAATGATGAATTGCAAGTGCAGTTAGGAATTTTTCATTTATTTTTCTTTTGGAGTAATTCTTCTATTACTATTGGGAGCAAATCATACACTGTATTATTAATCGGCCAACATTTTTATCTTCTGTTCTTAACTGGTTACATGGATATGGAACTAAAGCATTTATGCTGAGCCAAAACCTTGCATTTCAGTCACTTCATTTTGTTGACAGCATCCCCCCCCCCTTTTTTTTCTGGAAATATTATAGTTTTGCATAATTTTAATATTACAGTAGTATGTGAAGTGCAAACCACTTATTTTTGATGTCTTCCTAAAAAGTTGGTTCTAGAGTAGACAAGTTTGAGTCACAGGTAGGCGCTGACAGTGGCTAAGTAGTGATTAGCAATGGGTGATTTATTTTGTAAAGCTGTTAATAACCTCATTGCTTCGGGACTTTGTTGGCCTACAGAAGCTTCAGGACTTTGTTGGCCTACAGAAGCTTCAGGACTGTTGGCTTCAGGGTTTGATCTTATTGAAAAGTCAAAATTTTGGAATAATTGAATTGAAGTTTAATAGCTCTAGGGAAAGTAAAGGAAATGTTTGAAATTAACATTGGAGAAAGCACTGGAACTATGCCTAAGAGAATTTTATACAGTTTTACAAAGCCCATTGGTTGGCCCAAATTGAGAATGGTGAAGAGACCCACCTCCCCTGCTAGTTAAGTCTCTCATCTTTCCATATATTCTCATTCCTTGACTTCATTCTTTCTGATTAGGGGCCTTTTATTCTTCTGGCATAGTAATACTATACCACAATGTGTCTGCACACTCAGTGATTCACATAGCATTTTGCCAAGTATACATAATAAGGACTTTCCTTTTAGTGAGGTCTTATGCCTCTTATTTTGATCCTGTATTATGCCAGGTTAGTATTTTAGCTAACTTAATCTGACCATCACTCTTTTCTTGACTCATGAGGGAGGTCCAAAGAATATCTCTCAAAATGAGATGTATGTTAACAACAAAGCAGAGAGGGATAGATGAAATGTAACAAGCAGAAAGCAAAACATATGGTATGAAAAGATGTGAATAACTGTTTGTATTGCTTGCAGTACAGTAATCTTGAGTTTAGCAAGTTGCCAAGATGATGTTGACTTTGTGAACAGTATGTTATGTATATTCTGTAATACATTCAGATCTTGAATGGATTATCTTTCATCTTCAAGTTTAAAGTAAATTTAAATGTATATTCTGTTCCATATGTCGACATCAGTTTGTGCTGTATGATGTAGGCTCCAGTTTTGGTACTGCATACCATAATTATTTATATGATATACAGAAAGCTCCCTATTTGACTTATTAGTTCATCCTTACTATTTAAAATTCTGTGAAGTAGAATCATGAGTATGATGGTAAATCAGGACTATTTAAAGTACTGTATTTGTAAAATTTAATTATTCAGGATAGGATATATACTGTATAATCAATAAAGATATTGATAGACTGGTGTAATGTGAAGTACTGCACTGCTAAACGGTTAAGAATTGTTTTCCTAATACTTAATGATTAATAGGGATTTTTGAATTGGTAAAGCATTTCTGACTACATAGCTTACATATGAAAATTGTGTGAAATACAGAATTGAACCAGTGAATCTAAGCTATATATTTGGTAGTCTTTGAGCATCATTAATAAACATGTGATTCCCTTTTAAAATGTGCAAAAAAAGTCTCGATATAATATTTTTCACAATTTGTGGCAGCCCCCAGATTTGATAGACTGTCGATGAATGTTTACATGCTTGAGTTGCTGTAGTGAAATTATGAAAGGTTGACACAAGATAGTGTGACTAGTTTTTTGGGGTTTTAATGTATTGCATTTGTCTAGGATACAATCTTTCAAACTGCAAATGATAAATTTACTAATTTCCTGTAATTTTTTACCAAGTTTGACTGAAAATAGAAAGCTATAGATCTGTCTGAACAGAGGTATGTTGTTATGTGGAGGAAATTATTGGATAAGTAAAGGTAAATTAGAAATAGGTCAATGATTAGAGAACTCATGGCAAGGCCTCACCATAACACTTCCACACTCCATGAGTTTTAAATTTGCCTGTTTATTCCCTTTGATGCATCTGACTCAGACTGAAATGTTCCCAGTCACCACAACCCCGCTGGGGCCTCAAACAGAATTCAGTGTTAGATAAAAAGGGTTTGGTATTTTGATTGTCATTTACCATATTTTATGCATTGTTTATATTTTGTTATCTTCAAGGTAAGAGTTTTTGTGTATGTAATTGTTTTTTAGTCTTTGTGTGTGTGTGTGTCTAAAAGTACATGAGCATCATGTTGGGAAACACTACATATGTTCTCTCTCTCTCTCTCTCTCTCTCTCTCTCTCTCTCTCTCTCTCTCTCTCAGGAATGGCTAGTATTGTGTTTTTTATTAATGTAGGACAACATAGCAATTAACAGTAATGTAGTGATACACACATTTTTCAGTCTGTTTGTGTGTGCTTGTCTGTACTTACAAAGCCATCACATAACAACACTATTCAAGTCTCTCTCTCTCTCTCTCTCTGTGTGTGTGCTGTCTGTACTACAAAGCCACACATAACAACACCTATTCAGTCTCTCTCTCTCTCTCTCTCTCTCTCTCTCTCTCTCTCTCTCTCTCTCTCTCTCTCTCTCGTCAGTCCCTTGTAAGATTTTTGAGTCCATAATTGCAGATCATATTGTGGATCACGTTGATAGAAAATAGATCCTGCCTATCAAACCTCTTGGAGTTTTTTCATAACATGCTTGGTACTTAGAACAGTAGTAGAGCAATAGATATTCTCCACTTAGATTTCCAAAAGGCCTTTGATAAAGGTCCACACAAGAAGCTAATGACAAAAGTTAGAGCTTTAGGAATTTTAGGAGAAACAGCAGACTAGATCGAAGACTGGATAACTAGTAGAAAACAGAGTCGTAATAAACGGTAAAGAATCTTAATGGGCAGATGTGACAAGCGGAGTTCCTTAGGGTTCTGTCCTTGGCCTGCTCGTTTTTATATTTATATTAATGACTTTGATGTAGGATTAACCAGCAGGATAGCCAAATTTGCAGACGACACCAAGCTAGTAGTAAATGCAGCAGACCCAGAGATAGCAGAAAGTTTTAACAAATTATCTAAAACAAATAGGAGAGTGGTCAATGAAATGGCAAATGCCTTTTAATGTGGATCATGCCAGCTACATGCTGCTTGGGAAGAAGAGGACCTTGGAGTTGTTATTACCAAGGACTTAAAATCCACAAAACAGTGCATAAAAGATGAAAATAAGGCACAGAAACTAGTGGGATACATAAAGAGGCAGCTCAAATACAGAAACAAGGAAACAGTACTGCAGTGAAACACATCAATAGTTGGACCTCATCTTGAATATGCAGTACAGTTTTGGTCACCAACACTAAGAAAGGACATACTTAAATAGTTTAGAAGGGGTAGAAGTTAATTATATCCTTCAGGCAAATAGGTTACCAAAGATGGCTAGAAAGCCTGAGTATGTATGGCCTAGAAACTTTAAGATTGTGAGGACAACTGATAGAAACATTCAAAATACTGAAAGGCATAGCAAAAGTAGAGTAACCTATTTACGTTTAATGAAAACCAGACAAGAAATAATGGATGGAAACTAAAATTGAAGAGATACAACACATCTCATTGTGGGAACCTCTTCACATACAAGATATGTGACACATGGAATAAACTTCCACCAGAAGTTGTAAACAGCAACAGTGTGGAAGAGTTTAAAAGAAAGCTAGAGAAAATCATCAGGACATTTTGAATGAACAGTAAACCTGCTCCAATGATAAGTGAGCACACAGTGTCTCCTCAGATGGGCTGACAAGTCTTAGAGACATACTAATCCATGTAACGCCTTTCTCTCTCTCTCTCTCTCTCTCTCTCTCTCTCTCTCTCTCTCTCTCTCTCTCTCTCTCTCTCTCTCAATAAAATAAGAGGCTGTTATTGTTCCTTTTAATTAG
The DNA here is from genome assembly GCF_015104395.2 of Macrobrachium nipponense. NCBI lineage: Eukaryota > Metazoa > Arthropoda > Malacostraca > Decapoda > Palaemonidae > Macrobrachium > Macrobrachium nipponense. The sequence continues at coordinate 96,973,243 of NC_061107.1, forward strand.
CATTTTCCATTATGAGGAAGGGATGCAGGGTTGAAATGGAATTTTTCTGAGGTATATATTGGAGGATTCATCGTGTGGATCTTTCTCTTGATTAGCAAGTAAATTAATATTTGAAATTAATTAAATGAAATACCAATTAGGGTAGGCTATTTTATTTTATATGGAATTGCTGTACACTATAAGGTAAGCGAGTTGCTCCAGGGTGTTGTATTGTTTATACCATATGCCAACTTTCATTACTTACTAGTTTTCTAACATAGCAGGATTGGCAGACCCTCAACTGTCTGTAAAGTTGAGCTGCCACTGTATTGATTTGCCAAATTAAAAAATTTGTACGAATGATACTTGGAACCTGAAGTAAAATTGAAAGTATTGTACGCTGGTAATAAGTACAGGCAGTCCCCGGGTTACAACGGGGGTTCCGTTCTTGAGAAGTGTCGAAAGCCGAAAATCGTCGTAAGCCGGAACATCGTCAAAAATCCTAAGAAAACCTTACTTTTAATTGTTTGGGTGCATTGAAAACTATGTAAACTGCATTCTTGTGGCATTTTTCATCAAAAAAAAAACTTCAAATATTGATTATTTTGCATTTTTGGTGTCATATTTCATCTGCTAGATGAGCGTTGTAGGCGTCGTAACCCTGGAACATGCGTCGTAACCCTGGAAATAATGTCTGATGAATATAATTGAAAAGCATCATAACCTGTGAACGTTGTAAGCCGAGACCTTCGTAACTCGGGGACTGCCTGTACTGGCAGCCCTTGCTTAGCGACAGGGGTTCTGTTCCTGGGGGCCTGATGGCAAGCAAAAGTCATCGCTATCCGAAATTCAAAAGTCTATGGGTGCCACAATCCCCCTTAGACTTGTTAATAATGCCTTGACAGTGTCACGGCCGCTTATTGAGCTCTAATATGTAATAATTCTTTAATGAAAATGTGGAATTTCATTTGCCTAATCATTTACTTGGTCTGCATGGTAGTTCTACAAAATTTTAATGTCAGATTCAATGAACTTTCTGGTAAATCTTGGCCTAGTATGAGAGAGTTAGGAAAACAAAAGAGAATGATGAGAGTATCGTTTGTAATTTTATAATCGTTCCGTGAATGGTACAGCTACAAACAACTGAATCTGATAACAACGTTTTGCTTGGACTTCAGCCATCGTATGATAGTAAAAAATTACCATAATTATGTTAAAAATGACGTTAATTTAGTAGAACAGGAATTATATAGTTTTACATTACACCTTTATTTGTTATGGAGAAAATATTGGCAAGAAAATATAATACTGCTAAATTTAAGCTGCAGTTGTAGCTGAAGCTGAGAAAACAAAATTTGCACACTGCTAATGACTGAATTATCATGCATCAGCATCATGGATGCAACTCTACTGCAAATAATAGTAGAAAAATATTTTAATAAATAATACTGGCCATGAAAGAACACATTTTACTGTTGTTTTCACACCAATAAAAGTTAAATACGTAAATCTCTTATTATTATGAAAAAGGATAAAACTAACGAACAGATGGTTTTTTACACACACAAAAAAAAAAAACATGCTCCCGACACTATGTATTAACGAAAAAAATAACAATCGAATCCACAACAAGACGTACAGATTTAAGTCATGTATCAACTTAAAAGCATTTCATATAATGAATAATAACCTTTTCCCATACAAATAGTTTCTAGAGATCTATTTACGCTAAAAAGAAGCAAGAAACTCGCTTTGAATCGAGTTAAATAAGGCAAAATAATGCTGCCTCTGCCCTCAGTTGATTTTTCCAACTAAAACATAGATTGCTTTGTTTGTATTTATGATACTATACATAGTAATATCAGACTACATACAGTATCATTGGATGCAGTGCAGTAAAGCATAACTTTAAAAGAGCCAAGGCAAAGATGTATATTCGTTATGTTTGTAGTATTGTATGAGGGGGTCTCGGCACATAGGCAAAGTACCGGTAACCAGACAACAGCGTTATCTATTAAAAAAAAAAATAACTAAGTCTAGTTCATGTATTTAAGTGAATTTTCAACTTAAGAACACTTCATATAATGAAAAATAACCTTGCCATAATATACAGTGGACCCCTTATTTGTGTTCTCCTGAGTCGCGGACTCATGGATTTGCGGATTTCTCTCTGGACCATATCTTCCCATTATTCTTGGAAAATTAGCCTATTCGCAGTATTTTTCTATGAGAAATATCCAGAAATTCCTTGGTTTTTTTTAATTTCATCATAAAATGCACTTTTTGTGATAAGACTTTAAAAAAAGGTATCACAAAATTTTTAGTGGTTTTTTCTTGAGTTTTACTTATGAAAATAGGCCATTTTCAGCATTTTTATAGGGGTTCCAACTATTCACGGATTCTGAACATTCGTGGGGCAGTCTGGTACGCATTCCCGCGAATACGGGGGGAGCACTGTATGAAGAGAGTTTCTAGAGATTAATTTATGCTAAACAAAAGCAAGAAAATTGCTCTTGAGGCAAGTTAAATACGATGAAATAGTCTTATCTACGCCCTCAGTTGATTTTTCCAAACCAAAGCATGATCGGTTTGCTTTTATATTTTATGATACAATAGTAATATAAGACTACATACAGTATTGTTGGATACAGTGAAGTAAAGGATAACTTTTTAAAAGAGCCAAGGAAAAGATGTATACTATTCAATGTTTGTATTGTATGAGGCGGTCTTGGCACTGAGCCTAAGCCACCGATAACTAGACAACGGTGCTATAAACCCTATAGAGTAAAACCCAGTTATGAATACGTATATTGAACAAGCTCAGTCAAACTGAAATGACGCTAACTGGTTGCTGCCTGTAAAGATGTAAAGTTAGGTGTTATGGAAATGAGAGGCTAGTCAAAAGGACCTAGACTCATAAATGTTTTTATGAGTAATCAGGAAGATTGCTGTTATAAAAAGTTGAAGAATATTGGTAGGTTGCTCATGATAGAAACAGAATCAAGCTTATGAATAAAGTGTCTCATTTGCAACACTAGTAACAGTACGTCTCACACAAGAGTATGTGAAATAGAGCTGCTCAGAATGGTCTGCAGATACATATGTATCATGTGTTAAAACTGAAGAACGGTATTTGGATGAAATCGGGAAACAATTATAGGATTTAGAATAATTTTTAATATAATGGCATCTCAGAGAAGAGCTTAGAATATACTTGCAGATATTGATTATCCATGAAATACTTTTAAGGTTTTGAGAACAGTTTTAGAACTTGAAGATGGTCTCAGAAAGTAATACTACTATATTAGATATGGCACAAGTTGGTGTTGTTACAAAAAGGAAACATTATCTTCAGGGCTTCATTTATGCATGGAATTAATACAAAAGGAGGTAGTAGGTAGTCTACTTTAGCATTGTCCTCGGGTGAAACCAGTATTACAAACTGTTAAGTCACCCCACATCATCCTAGTTTTCTGTTAGCTTTCACCATAGTACTAAAATGGAATATTCATTGTTATGTAAATAAGGATACTAGAGGAGTTTGGCAATATCTCCCCATATCAAACTACTGTACTGGCTTATTAAACACAAGGTTCCTATTAAGGGTTTAGTTGTGTTTCAATGCAAAGAAGGCTGGTGAAAAGTAATTTGTTGAAGAGCTCAGTAGGAAAAGTAGAAATCTCGAAGCATCTGGGGGAAGGAGCAAGGATGGTAATTAGGTTAACTAGACAATGTGAGATATTTTTCATTTTATAGAATATGAGGTCGTCAGTGCTTGCTCCTGTTTTTGTCTTTCTGCCATTTATACTTTTTTTTTCTTGCAACTACTTTTCCTAACTCCTATGTCAAGCTCATGGAATAATTTTCTTCGGCAGTTGATAAGCATCCATTCTTCCAAGGACTATGACATATTACACTTGCTGATTTGGCTGATTGATGTCATCATTGAGCAATATTTTGATACTTTTGCTCCAAAGACTCCCACTAATGTTTTCATTGCTTTATAAAAGATAGGTTGCCTAGTCCTCCCGCTGCTGTGTGGAATTGGTCATTGTCACTGAAATATTGCCTGTACCACTGACTTCAGTTGCTTCATATTTGCTGTTTTTCATCCTGTTCTGAATTGTAGTCAGTGATGAAAGGAGTCTTCATGGCTATCAAGATTATCCCTAAACAGAGCTAAATGAGATTTAAACAAAGATCTTGTGAACTGAGATGATGACCTGGATGCAGTGACAAGATTTTGAAGAGGACCAAGTGAACAACATACACCCAAGCTAAGGGGTTGCAGGCGAAGAAACCATGTTTTTTAAGTCAAAGAACTGGTACTGTGAAGAGCCTTAGTGTTTGAGACTGTGAAATGAATATTGTGATAATTATTAACCCACTGAAGACACTTTCATGAGGGTGTCTCTTTTCTGTTCAAGAAACACCCCTATACTGATGTTACTTCTTTTAGGACTTACAGGTAGGAAGGGGCTTTCTGAACTTACACAGGATTTTGTTTTCTTCCTGTATTGGGAAGATTTCAACAAAATGATGAAGATCCCTATCTTTCTTGTACTTAAACTTTGCTCCATCATTAAAGAAAGTCAAGGTGGAATTATTCTGTGGTCTCTGGACAGTATTGGGATCTACCACTATGGTTGTGACTTCTGCTAAGCTGGATTGTTCTGCAAGCTTGATAGGTATATGAAAGTGTCTTAGACTAATGTAGATTAGTTTTTCTGGCAGATTTAATAATGTTGGTGCTCTTAATTTGATGAGCTTTAAAGAAGCGCCATAGTTTTTATGCTGGGCATTGCTGCCTTTGAAAGTAAATGCAAGTTAATTGAACTTTTTTTTTATATATTATATGTATATTTTCCATCCGTATTGTCTTTTTATATATGGGCATTCTGTTCCATGGAAGCTTTGTTTGCAAGTCAGTGGCTTTGTAGGCTTATTCCTGTTGAATGTCTGTTCTGTTTAAATATTAATACATATTCCAAAAAATTTAATAAGTGCATTGTAAAATTATGCAAAAAATATGAGGAGGATATGGCATTTGTAAAGTAAGTCAAGAATTGACTCATTATTTAAAAATTTGAATATATACAGTAGATGTATAATCTAAAATTGTGCTTGTGTTGTGAAAAGCAACCTCACTTTCTGGGGAAAATTTTTTTATTCAAGAGAACTTGTTAGGACAACAGTAATCATGTCTCTGTTATACTGTATGCATGGTAAACAGACTAATTAATAGTAGTTTCATGGGAATGTTGGGTGAAATAATCCATTTGTATTTTATTTAAATGCTGTTAATTTGAGGCTGTATGCATTTTTTTTATAATGTAGATGATTTTTATCTGAATTGTTCAATACCAAACCTTATTGGTTAACTTCAGTGTATCTTAGAATTATTAGATATTACTGAATATGTAATAGAACTCAACTTATTTTGTAAAGTGTTTTGATTAGGGTTAGAGCGCTTCTCAAAATTTCATGGTAAGGGAATTTTATCCACCTCATTTTCTCTCTCTCTCTTCTCTCTCTCTCTCTCTCTCTCTCTCTCGTCTCTCTCTCTCTCTCTCTCATCTCTAATTATAATATATATATATATAATATAATATATATATATATATATATATATATATATATATATATATATATATACTATATATATATATGTTAGGATTCTAAAATAGGTTTTTTCTCTTTTTGAATTGATATATAAAATCTGAAAACTCATGAAATATATAGTTTTTTTTTTTCATAAAAGATGTTTTACAAAGTTTTTCTTCTTTTTGCCTTAAGTGTGGGAATGTGTTGTGAATTTGATGGTGATAAAAGTGAAGTCATATAAATAGACTCCAAGAAGCCTGTAATGACTGAAGTGCCCCACTTAAGTTTCTGTGAAGATAATAAGAAAGAATTGAAAGTATGAGAATGTGTGGTTATATTAGCAAGGTTTGTGTATGTAGTGCATAGCAGGTTGAGTGAAAGTAAATTAAGAATCCACATAGTTCAAGTCCATTTTCTCAGTTTTTATATTTTTGTAAAGGTATTTATGGTCACCACATAAACTTGTCATTTTCTGTCTTTTGTATGATAAGCAAAGGAATTTTATTCATCAGAAGTCGCTTTTTACATCTTCGCTGATTAGTCCAGCATACTCTGTAAGAGTTCAGTTGTACTATGAAGATAACCTCCTTTGTTATTTTTATATTCTCCTTCGAGCACCAGGTAGGTAATACAACTAACAGACTGCTTTGCTTGGTCATTTTTCAGCTTTCTGCTATACAGTAGCAAGTCCTTATGTTACTTGTAAAGGCCCCTTTGATTTATTTTATGACCAGGTTTTAGCCTGTTAGGAACTTTGAAGATGAAAGAGTCCAGATTTATACAAGGAAGCAGCACTTCAGCTTAACGGATGTTTCAGTGGTCTGGCTTTCTGATGATAAGTAACTGAGTTTGACATGGTTAAGTTATTCTTGTCATTCAGTTTATGAGATTGTTATAAAAATCTATCACATCTAGAATGTCAGCGCAGCAAAAAATAATCATAAAGTAGCTGGTAAGTACAGAAGTCTGTAAGTTCAGCTCTGTCAAATTGGGGTGTTGCTAATGTACTGTAATACAGCCCTTATGCTGAAACTAATATGATGGAAAATTTATTTTTGCTTTGTACTTTATCTGTAGAAATTGAAAAATACAAAAAAGTAATACATCTCCTGGAAGTTAAAAGCCAATCACATAAAGAAATAAAGATAGATTATATTTGGAACCCAAAAGTTACCTTCTTATGCATTTTTCTAATGAGTATTCATTCTTAGAGAGTGATTTAAGTTGCCAGGAATATGACTGACAAGCTTACACAAATTGGAGGCCAGTATGTGGAAAAGAGAAGATGAGCAAAGAAGTGAGAATGAATGGATTTGAAGATAATTTGGTGACTACATATACTCTGAATTTTAATGACCAGCCCGTTTAGTATTTTAAATTATTAAAAAAAGCAGTAAAAATAAATAAAAATATAATATAAACTGATATTTTATTTGCATACTGTAAACAAATAAAGCAGAAAAAGAGATAATTGATGAAAAATAAAGTGCTCAATTACAGGTATTCCTCTACATACAAACTTTCAAAGGTACAAACTTCCATGTCCACATGATGTATGGGATACAGTATATGAGTTTTATTTTGGGTATTTTGCTGCCACTTTTTCAAGGAAAGAGTAAAGATTAGCATTAATTTTCTTTATAAAGATCAAATTGTCTTGTGTAGAAAGCGAAGCTAACAGTACCACATCATGCTATATGTAGCAGGCTGACTACAATGCTGGATGCTTAGGCAAACTATTCAACTTACAAACCAGCTCTTGGAATGGAACTGGTTTGTATGTAGAAGATTAGCTTATGTTAAGAAGGGAACTTGAATGCAAGAAATGGGTAGCCATAGTACAGATAGGCAAAGAACAATAGTTTACAGCCACAGCCTAATGTAGAGCAACTAAATGCACCACTTACAATGACATAGCAACTACAGTTAGGAACATAGACACTAGATATTGAGAATAAATATATCCCTAATTAAGCTCCTGTTACCAGTACTCTGTGACATGTACATGATTAAGCTTTTGTCACCAATGCTTAGTGAATTTATTATCTATTATTCACCCAGCTATGTTATACTGAATTAATTAAGTGTTTGCAACAATAGTTGTATCATCTGCATATTGCACGTTCTGAACACTTTGCTGTTAGTTAAGTTAAACACTAGACTAGAGAAAATCTACACCTAAAATTTCACCATGAACTGCATACTGTCTAAGTGGAGTAAACCCTTGGCCACGTTACAAAGTGTAATAAGTGTAAGAAACAAAATTGGTATGTAGACCTTGGAAAGGTTTTAAATCATAATTGTATATAGAAACATAATGTTAAAAGTAGAACTGGTAGGTTGATGTTATCCTTGTTACAGTATTTACATTTGTTCTTAGGTATACACATAGTTCTCATACTGAATCTTTTGAAGCTTTCTTTTCCATTGAGACTACCCTGCCTTATATAGTACAGCTCAATTCACCCTTGTTTCGTATATGACCTCTGTGCATCCCAGTGGATAACAGCGCTTTTAAGTGATGTTAATCAAGTACAGTTTTCAGAACTTGTGTTTAGTTGATTTCTTAATGTCACTTGTTTCCCAGCTGATGACGAAAGCCTATTACTACACATGCTTAAGCGGACAAATTTTCTGCTAGTTCATTAGCTGTTGTTGTGAATGCTTACTGATGACTCATTGTATAGGAGATTTTTAATGATTATTTTTATTTCCCCTTTGTAGGTGATGTTGATGTTTACTGTGCATAAGAGAGGAGTTTGGTTTTATAGAACTGGTTGTGTGTGACAAAGACGATTTTTTTTTTATACAGAGGTTGTCCTCCCTTCTTTCCCCTGTATCATTTTTATTTTATTTTGCTTTTCTTTTTCAATTATTGATTATCTGTTTCAGAGGACGGAGGTTTTACTATTCCCCCTACTAGATGGACGATTCAGGAGGAGGAGGAGGAAGTAACGAAAACAGGTGGTTTCTGATCGATACATCTGTAATTTTGATGATGGTATTAGCATCATTATTTTTAAGTACTCAGATAACTCTTTTCTGATATAGTAGTATAGAATAGGTTCATGAATCTAAGAGTGAATGAGTTTGTTTTTATATATAAAAGTTTGAGATTAGGACTTTTTTTCTTCTTTTTTTTTACTTGTATATTAGCTCTTTTCATCCTTGACTAGGTACATCATCCATCCTCTTGGGTTTTTCATTTTATATTTTGTCTTGCATGAATGTGTATGACTGAAGAATGGACAGGGTGTGACAGGATCAGCTTTAAATCAGGTAATATATTTTTTTTTTCTTCTTAAGAAATTTTCTTTCTTACAGTTACTGTTATCTACATATTTTCTTTTTTTTATGAGGTGTGGATAGTTTTATGTAAATTTAAGTACTTAAATCTAATTGGCAAAGCTGATCTTGTCCCCATCTTTGGAATGGGCTTAGATTTAGAGGTAAGCGCATCTAACCCTTCCTTTTCAGATCTTCAAAGTAGAGAATCGCAAATCACTGAGTATATTTAACTTTTTAATGAACAACATCCTAGATCCTTGCATTCTTTTAACACTGTGTAAAGCTATCTATATGCATAAAAAGCTTACGTATATGGCAGGGGCTGTATTTGTAGTGACAAAGTAACAGAAACTTTTCATTGCATTATGATAGCCATTTTCTGTTGTATAGTATTATATTTTGTTGTTATTACTGGAATTATTTGCTTCCTGACACATCCATATTTGAACGTATTAGAATTCTGAAGATATATTGTCAGTTTAGCACCAATTAATGGTTCTCTCTCTCTCTCTCCCCATGGATATTAGCTTAGATTTGCAAGAGTTTCCAAAGATTCATTATGTTAATTGGGCAGCTATTTAGAGTAAATCTTGTATAAGAATTCCTTTCAATTTTGAATACTAGGTAAAATGTGCAGAGATTTTTAACCATAAATTATTCAGTTTGGTGGAATTGGCCTGTAATATGCAGTAGACAGACATTTTGTACTGTCTTTTAGTTACTATTGATCTTTTTATTTTTTATTATAGATGACTCTGGAGAAGTTAGGTATTTTCTTCAGTCCTTTTGATTTTTATATATTTTAGTTTTTGAAGGCATTTCGTGTGTAATTAGGAAAGTTTGCAAGGACTTATCAGTATAATAGTATTTACATCTCTGACATGAATTGACTGATTCAAATTAATCAGGATTTGTGATTCTCTTGTCCTCTTATGGAATTTGACCTTTTAAAAAATTAAAAGCATTCAGGAAAAGATAAAAAAATTAAAAAGACATTGCTGTTAAAAAATAATGAAATATTAAAAAGGGAGAATAAGAAATTGAAAGTTAAAAAAAGTGTTAATATCAGAAAAGAGGAAGGTTGTATTGAAATAAAAGATTGTTAAAAGTAATTTTATTTATATATCCTTTTTTAGATTATAAGTAAAAAGCATAAAAAAACAGAAGTAAATTCTCTTTAATAAAAGAAAAGGTAAGCAAAGTAGGTGAAGAACAAAGAAGCACAAATTGCAAACTGTTTAACAAAATCTAGTGTACCGATACAAAATGGGCTAGCAAGTGAAAGTGAAAGTTTCAAGCAGAAGGATGCAGTAACATAGCCATAAAAACAAAATGTTATTGTACTATAAATCTGAATATATTTATGTACACTAATATAATGCTTAAAAAAAATAAATATCAGTTGATAGTTAGTGACAATACTACAATACTACATATATTACAACTTTATTTTGATAAACTGTGTTGACTCTCCAAGGTTGTACATCCTGTAGGTGGTTGGTGCCATCACTGTAGGCACTACTTCGGTGTTTTGTAGCATCCCTTCATCCCATAGCTGCAACCCCATTCATTCCTTTTACAGTACGTACTTCAGTTTATATTCTCTTCCGTCTTTCAACCTTCTAACAGTTATTAAGTCCAAGGTTTTCCTCTTGTTACACCTTTAAACCCTTTTTCCCCTCAATTTCCCTTTTTAATTAAATGCTGAATGATCATATAGTAGGTCCCAGCGCTTGACCTTTGCTTAAATTTCGTAGTCCATTCCATTCCCTGGTTGTACACATTCTTATGGACGAAGTAAAGTACATAACAAAAAGTAATGGTTACAGTCAATATTGAGCATATACACTAAAGATTAGTAAAATAACTAAGCTGTAATAAAGGAGAAATTGTAATTCATGTTTAAAACTAAATCTGAGCGCCTCAGTGGCGTGATCGGTATGGTCTTTGCCTGCCACCTCGGTGGCTGCGAGTTCGATTCTTGGGCATTCCATTGAGGGTCCGAGACGTATTTCTGGTGATAGAAGTTCACTCTCGACGTGGTTCGGAAGTCACGTAAAGCCGTTGGTCCCGTTGCAGAATAACCACTGGTTCCATGCAACGTAAAATTACCACATAAACAAACAAACAAACAAAACTAAATTTGCTAATTGTATACGCTAAGAAGTTTCAAGTCCAATTTGTAATGAGGATTTGGAATATGCATTGGAGTTTTTAAATCCTCTCCACACACACACTTCTATCCAAGTCAGAATTGGTGAACCACCATTTCTTACTTGGATGGGAAAGCATAAGATATGAACTTGTATTTATCTAAGAACAGTGTGTATAACCCAGATCAGCGTAAGTAGCATGTAATAGAGTATGTAAGATAAGGTCCCTACTATGCAATATACAGCATGCTGATTGGGTACAATGTTTGTACAGCAAAATTCCTTTGTTTATTCATACTCAAGAGGTCTTCAAAGTGTTCAAAAAAGAGAACTTATTGGAAAAAGGGCTTTATTATTAAATAAGAAGGAATGTAAATTAGAATCGATACACCCAAATTCGGAGACGTAAGCAAGAAGGACTTTGTTCCTTGCTTAAATTTTTAAGATGTTAGTGGTATGGTTGGTTTGGTGTTTGCTTCTTGCCTCGGTGGTCGTGGGTTCGATTCTCGGCCATTCCATTGAGGAGTGAGAGATGTGTTTTTCTGGTGGTAGAAGTTCACTCTCGACGTGGTTCGGAAGTCATGTAAAGCCGTTGGTCCCGTTGCTGAATAACCACTGGTTCCATGCAACGTTAAAACACCATATACAAACAAAACTAGGGAAAATAATCCACAGTTACTCTTTTCATATAAAACCAGCAAACAGTAGCAGAAACATCTAGGTCAGCAAAGAAGATTGCAGATGATTGTTGCAGTACAGTCCCCATAGAGGGTTAGTGCCGTCATTCTGTAGGCATTACTTAAGGTTCTTTGCACAGTCTTCGACCCCAAGCTGCAACACTTACATTACTTTTATTATACCTCCTTTCAATTTATATTCTCTTCTATCTTACTTTCCAAACTCTCTTAACAAAGGATTCAGTGCAACTGCAAAGTTTTCCTCCTGTTACACCTTTCAAACTATTTACTGTCAATTTCCGTTTCAGCACTGAATGGAGTCATAGGTCCCACTGCTTGGCCTTTGCGACAAACATATTGAAGTTACTTTACCTCTGTGCCGCAGGTAAAGATTTTAGGAGTACAAAATGAACTTGACTTTCTCAAGTCTCCGTTTGGGGGTAGCGCCGTCAATACACCTCATGTGGTGCACTGTATGCATTACTCGAGGTTCTTTGCAGCGCGCCTTCGCCCCCTAACTTTAACCCCTTTTATTCCTTTTACTGTATCTTCTTTCATCATGTATTTCTTCCATCTTACTTTCCACCCTCTCCTAACAATGGATTCATGGAACGCCTGTCGATTCGTTGGGCACGAGTACTTTCTGCTAGAGAATCGGCGGACGTATGTTTTGGCTCTATTTTTGAAAACGTGCAGTAATGGAATACCCATAAGTTTATAAAAATGTTAAAGGGGGAAGCTTTGGGAATCGGGGTTTTGGGTGGGGGAAGCCACGGACACGGAAATGAAAATGGAAATATTAGTTTTTGTTGAAAATGTGCCAAAAACGGTAAGGGGGATGTATTGGGAAACCGGGGTTTCTTGGGTGGGGGGTTACAAAGACGACAGAAATTTACACTACGAAATGCACGAAATGGCTGTGTGGTTGGCCCCCTACTCTGCATTCGTAGAGCTGTTAGCCTAAGAAAATGTTTGGGCAAGAGATGCATAGGGAACAAAAACAAAAGAGACCCACGTACCTAGTAACCAAACGAACCCACCTAACCCCGCTTAGAACGGGTGTAACACTGTTTTCGTTGGCCTACTTTGGAAAAAAAGAGAAAGACGGAAATCCACGAAACGGCTGTGGTTGACCCCCTACTCTGCATTCGTAGACCGAACATATGGGGTGTTAGCCTAAGCAAAGGTTTTGGCACAAGCTGCATAAAAAAAAAAAAAAAAAAAAAAAAAAAACTAACTAAAAATGACTGTAATGAAACTACGTAACCCACCTAAGCCAAGTTAGAATGGGTGGACTAACTATGTTTTCGTTGGCCTACTTTGAAAAAAAAAATTCGAGAGAGACTACATATCCGCGGACGATCGATTTATGTGTGCCGACATTTTTAAAGATTCTTGAATCTATCAATTTATGTGTGTTGTCAGTAAGGCCGCAACGGAATGGCGCTTCGCGCCTTATCCGCATTTTTAAAGATTCTTGGCAGGCACGACAAGTTTTGGCAAGAGGTAATATTGCGCTGCGCGCGCTTGCCACAGGGGTCACAGTAATATTCTTTGCAAGCTCGTATGTTCTGGCAAGAAAAATATGCATCAGTAAGGCTGCAGCGGAATGGCGCTTCGCGCCTTATCCGCATTTTTAAAGATTCTTGGCAGGCACAACATGTTTTGGCAAGAGGTAATATTGCGCTGCGCGCGCTTGCCACGGGGGTCACAGTAATATTCTTGGCAAGCTCGTATGTTATGGCAAGAAAAAAAAAAAAGTATAAAACCGGACTTACCTTTGTTGGATTGGAAATCGGAATCGGCAGACAAGTCGGACGGGTGGAACTAAGGCTGGAAATCGGAATCGTCAGACAATTCGGACGGCTCGAATCTTCCTCTCTTCGGGGCTGGATGGAGTGATTTTGGCGGGATCGGGCCAGATGAAATTGGGGGAACAAACACTCGTGTTTTGAACGGATCCGTTTGGGTGGAGTGATCTATCAATGATTGTTGCGTTTCAGTGGAATTAGACCGCATTTTGACGGGTGTTGAAACTACTCTATTTAATGGATAGGCATGTTTAACTAATTCTAAAAAGGCTTTAAAAGGACAATCTACATTTGAAAGGTAACGCTTCTTAATGCAATACATGGAAAAATATGAACTATATACATTTTTTACTGTACCACTTCTAGGCAAAACATTCCGTTTCAAGACCCGCCATGTGGATTCTATCGTGTTTGTGTGTACAAATGCACTTATCGTCGGGATCAACCAAATGTAGCGAGTGATTTACGTTAAGGTGTGTTTTGAAATGCTGACTTAAAGTGTGGTATGATTTCCAACAATCTGAAATTACGGTTGACTCTGGATGAATGTTTTCAATTAAAATTGGGAGGAGTGTTTCTACAGATCTATCGGGAACAACTTGAAAGAACGTGTCCTTTGTTTTTGCGATCAATCCCGCCAAGGACCCAACAACCATCGACACGTCTACCTTTATGGAATTTTCTCTTCCCAAATTTGGAGTCGTCAATTTCCACGATGTGTCCTGGCCCCCCGATTTTCTGGTTGTCCTGCACCAAAATCTCAAAACAAACTTCCCGGTAGAAATTGTACCAATCGACTATGGGATGGTTGGAACCGATACACAGAGTCATCCGTACATATTTCTGGGGAAGTTCGTAAATACAGCAATGGATCAAGCTCAATATAGTCTTGTAGGATAGGTGTGACCCAGAGAAGAAGGAACCAGTCCGAATTGCTTTCAGTTTCCGACATCGTTGAACGTTACACCGCCACTGGAATGTTTCGCCATGCTTGACCAGGGCGAATGTGCCTTCATCACACTTAACACACTGACCGCTGAAATTGTCAATATGGCCACTTTTCATTAAAAATATTAATAATGACCTTTTGTCATTACATAGTAGCATCAAATCAATTACCGATACCGGATTGGCCGCGGCAAACTGTTCGTGAGTGGGATCGCACGAGGTCGCGGGAGGGCACGAGGACGAAGCCATGTCGGGAAGGACAGCAAGAAGCGACTGGGAAGGTCGCATGGCTTTTTGGGTCGGGCTTGGGGTCGCACAGCCGGGCACACGAGGTCGTCAGCTGTTCCGGGTGGAACTACTTACCTCGGCGGAGGGATTTGCGGCGCGGGCAGGAGTTATGAGGCCTGCCCGACGAATATGCAGACAACTCGGATTCATAGTGCAACTGCAAGGTTTTCCTCCTGTTTACTCTGAGTATACTTTTCAGCGTTGAATGACCTCATAGGTCCCAGTGCTTGGCATTTGGTGTAAATACTATATTCAACTATTCAATATTTTCTCAAACACTGGTTATTCCTCTATTTAGTATACTTAATTTGTATGACCAAAGATTATTGGGCATCCTCATTTTCTCCAAAAATCTGGAATACCAAAACCATATGGAACTGAGATAATGACTTGGTTGTTGTGAAAAGACGAGTGCACAGTTTCCTCGACTTGAATCTACCACGTCCCCGACTCGGAAGTTCTAGAAAACATGACTGGCGGCAAACGGGTGATGATTGTTTGTAATTAATGCTGGGGTCACACATTCACATATCACGACGGCGTATGCCCACGTATGTGGATCGTGGGCATCATCACGGTGAAATGACCTTGAACAGCTGGTAAACAGGACACGGGCTAACGGACGTAGAGCCAGCACCGTAATTTGCGCCGCAAATGTACACGCAAAGAAAACAAGGTCGGACGTCTACCTGGAACTTATACTGATAGTGTAATGTTCTATGTACGTCAACTTCATGTTGTTACCTCGCCGACCATTATGGGGCTGTAGGGTACAGAATGCCGGCCTGTAAACAGAGCAGACTGTAAAGAGATGGAACATGTATGAGAGAATGTAAAAATATTGCATTCTGAAAATCCAGGTTGTAAATTCACTTAGGTAGAATTCTGCATGTACTGTAAAATATTGTATATTTTCAACAAATTAAAAAAAAAAATTAAGTCAGACATTATAATATACATACCATTGGCAGTCCCAACATCTTTGGCTTGTGGTTTGAGGAAGTAGAATATGTTCAATATCCACTTCCTGTCCGTCAGTCGTCTTCCATGTCGCTGTTATCACTGTATCTCATTCAACTCCGACTCCTGTAGGTGGAAGATGACATTTCCCTGACCTGAGTGGCTGTAGGAGTCTTCTCCGGGCCGAAAGAAAGTCCTGCAAGAAGATGTGACGTTGATGGTCCCTTCCTTGGTTGTTTTAGGAGGTTCAGCATCTTAGAGGAAACTGCTGGTCTCGGGAGATGGAAAAAACAGCTGACCTGAGGGGGGTGGTGGTTGTATTAAGCCTGAGGGTGCTGACGTGACCTTTTATACCACGCTACAGCGTTGCCATGTCGTACAGGGTTGTAAGTGTTACAATCGGTTTCCCCGTAGGCTAGAGCGCAATTAGGAGGCCCACGTGCTTCGCGGCGGAAAGAAAACGACAGCGAACAATGCAGGTGACCCTAGCGCCTACCCTGCAGTAGTCACCGTGGGTCCCACGAGCAATGCCTGGAGCTACGTCAGGTAACATTTGGCGTGACCATCCACGACTTGTTTTGAACATTTCAAAACTGGAGCGGGCTACGGCGCCCTAGTCGGCGGGGCTTAGAGCCTGGACGACCCGTCACCGTACGTCTACGATTTTACGTGTTTTACGTTATATTTACGGTTTACCTGACGTAAGCTGTTGCCTACTACCAATTTCCGCTCATGCGTGGGCGTGCGTGCGTTGATACGTGAATGTGTGACCTTAGCATAAGGCCTGTCTGACCAGAGTCAAAGTATACAGGGTCTGCTCACGAGGCGGTACTAAAACCTATACCCGCCCCTTGTGAAACGTCATCAGTTACAAAAGGACCATATCTTTATGAAACTATATTTACGATAACATTTTCATATAACTATTTTTTGCGATGGCGTTCTTTTATATAAATTTTCCTTTTATTGCATGTTGCCGTATACAACGTTAAAGTACAAAGAATGCTCTTTCAAATGATATATGGCACATTACAATTACAATTACTTTCAAACCCACAAGCGCGCACAGAAAAAATTATCTGTGCACACAAAAATGTGCAATTACTTCATCCGTCAACCTACATACATTCACGTTTCGTAGCGTAGCTGACTAACGGATGATGATAGAAAGAAACTGGAAAATGGATTAGAAAGCTGATACAATTTACTATATAATGCATAAATAAAATTGATAGGTGTTCTCAGAAATTTTCGAGGAATTCTAGGTCAAAAACGGACCAAATTTTTTTAAATTTTATGTAAATATTTACCACATTTTTCTTATAATTTTTCATCTTGTTACATTGTGCCATATACCATGTAAAAGTACTTAGAATACCCTTTCAATTGGTATGTGACACATTACAATTACAATTATTTTCAAACCCATAATCACGCACAGAAAATATTATCTTCGCACGCAAAAATTAAAAAAAATTATGCGTTCGGGGGAGATCTGAAATCTAGCCCCGCCCCTTGTGAAACGTCATCAGATACATCCAGCCAGACTGACGAATAACTTTTTGTACTCTTTTCGAAAATATCATAATCGTTTGAGGCATGCATAATTAATACTTTTATGCATACAGTTTGTGTTATATGTAAACTTACGTGTTCGGAATTATATTTATGTGATGTGAAGTGCTAATGAGAAATTTGCTGGAAATGTGTTCCCTGTATTATTTTCATCATGTATTCCTTTGATACCTTATATCGTTTATGATGTAATTCTTATACTTTTGATATTGTTTTCTTTTTTGTGGTCAAGTCGTGCAAATGTAACTGCCATTTTTTACACTGCCTTTATCCACATTTTCCTTGTATTTTTTGCATAAGTATTCTTAATAAGATTTGGAAAATATATATAATTAATCTATCATTCTAAACTTTAGCATAAAAAAAGTTGCTTTTCAAAGTGAGGTATGAACACATTGACGGAACTAAATACATTTCTTAAGAATTATTTAAAATCTTGATAATAGTACTACCTGAAGGAGAGAGAGAGAGTTCATGTAAAAAATTGGGATTGAAGAGAATACAGCAAACCAGTATATAGGTAAATAAATAAATAAGTAAAGAATAAACATATGAAGAAAGCTGGAGTTTCTATGTGTATTCAAACTGGTATATTTTGTGCAATAAAACAAGGCTTGGTGACTAAATGACAGAATGGGTATTTAAAGAATCAAATATGTGACACCTCTACAGATTTTATCAAGATTTTATGAAAAACACCGTGTGATATGGATTAAATGTATAAAAACCAAGGGTTCTTTAATTTGTGGCGTGACAGTATTAGCTCCGCCCCCACTGCCGAGTTGAGCAGACCCTATATACTTTGAATGGGTATTAAAAAACATAAAGCATGTTACCTCTTTACAGATCTTATCAAGATTTTATAAAAAAAAAAAAAACATGCGATATGGATTAAATGTATAAAAAATAAAGCCTCTTTATGTAATTCAATGGAGAAGCACGGACAGTGTTACTCTTGTGACGTCACGGTATTAGCTCTGCCCTCACTGCCGAGTTGAGCAGACCCTATATACTTTGACTTTGGTCCAGGGGAGCGGACGTGATCGTCGGGGAGCGCGGTAGATTGGCAAATTCTGCCGGGTTAATATGTGAAGTGAGTGTTGTCCACACGGCAGAGTTGACGAATGGGTGGGCTTGCCCGACGACGATGGCAGTACACTGTTGAGTGTCGTACGAAAAACATGTTGGAAAGTATTGCTCAGAAAAGAAATTGTTTTGGTGCATAAGATTTGGGTATGTATAAAGAAAAAGACGAGAATGTGGACCAAAGATTGGGTAAATAGGAGAAATGTGTACAGGAGCCATACAACAATAGTAGTAGTACATTACAATATGCCTATGAACATGACTATAAGAACTATAAGAGAATGAGTGAAAATACATTCCATCATGGCCACCAATTCCATACACTCCTAGCAAAGGTAGAGCCATGCATCCGAAAATAATATACAAACATGCGACACAGCAGAGGCGAGAAAGAGAGAGGAATTCGAATAGATATAAAGAAACTAATTAAAAAGAGAGATACTAGAATTCAAACAAATGAAGTAACAGCTATTAACACGATCTACAAGACCTTACCTTACAGACCTTACATCTTGTTTCGGTTGCCCCCGTCGCATATTTCCCAAGTCTGGAAGAGTTTAGGGATGGGGAAAATTAGGACCAATCAAAGCTTGTGGAGCTGATCCTTGACGTCACAAGACACGCCTATTCAACAAACGATATATTCTTCAAATGAGATACACCGTGAAATATATTATGCGTTATTGGCTTCTCCCCCTTGGTAATAGTGCTCAGTCCCTCTTAATTCCTGCTCACAAAATCGATATTTACTGCATAAATAATATTTTCATGGCAAGTGGCTGTGTCTAAATTATATACTTGAACATGTGTGTTTAAAGCCATTTAGAAAGAGTTACGACAACACATGGGATGAATAAAAAATATACGATGGTAAAATTGATGGTATGGTAAAAATGAAGGTATATGACCTGTAATTAGCACTACAGACAGGAGGCCAAAAACTCGCAGCACTTCGACTCCCATCAAGAATCTTGGACTTTGAAAGTGACGGTTTTAAAAGTATGGAGCATGGAACGTTTTTCAGGCGTTACTGCCTGTTATTTCAGGCTATAAAAAGGTATTATGTACAGAACTAGAATAATAATTGCCTTATGCTTAAAAGATAGGTGGAGGATAGTTTTTATGACAAATTTACGTATCCCGTAAGGGGATAGTGCCGACAGTACACCTCATCTGGTGCAATTACTGAAGGTTCTTTGCAGCGTCCCTTCGGCGCCTAGCTGCAACTACTTTCATTCATTTTACTGTTACCTCCAATCATACTCTCTTCCTTCCATCTGATTGTCCACCCTCTCCCAACAATTGCTTCATAGTGCAACTGCTTTGAGGTTTTCTTCCTGTAACACTTTACAAACCTTTTGCTGTCAATATCCGTTTCAACGCTGAATGGCCTTAGTTGCCCCAGTGCTTGGCATAATGCCAAAAATCTATGTAAAAAGAAATATTATGCACCTAATTTAAGGAATACATTTGGCCATTGAGTGTGAGCTTGGATGAAAATAGTCGCATACTCATATACTACCGTTATCCCTAGCTTTAATTGATATGTGTTGTATATTTGCATAAAATTATCTGTTGAAAGGGAGTTGGAAAAAAGTGTCATCCATATTTACTTTAAAGCATATCACAGTTCTAATAAATTTATGCATCAATTCTGCTCTAGTTCAGCTTAGTAAAATGTCTACTGTAACTCCGTAAACGGGTAGTATTCTGTACTCATATAATTGCTAAAAGTATTACATACTAATGAAATACTCATTTTGATTCTTTGCACACAATGAATGACAAGTACGAAAGGTTTGCTAAGAATATTAAATAAATTAAATAATCAGTGTTTTCTTTGTACACAATGAATTTTAAGCAAAAATCCCGTAAGGGCTTGCTAAAAATATTCAATACTGAATTTTAATATAACTTTTTATTTGTTTGTACACAATGTATGAAAAGTAAAAAATCAAAAGCAAAAATTTTTAAATAAAATCTTTTTATATATTTGTACAAAATGAATGACAAGGACCAATCAGGTAAGGACATCTGGAAGGTTTTATGAAAACGGAATCTACCTCAAAAAGGCAATTTTTTACTACAGCTTATCAAGTACACTTTGAAAAACAACCGTATTCAGATTAGCTACTGACAGGATGACTTTGTCACGTAACTATATTTG
>NC_061107.1:96998778-97055726 GCF_015104395.2 Macrobrachium nipponense
CCCTCACGGGCCATTGTTCCGCCTCGGATGCCTATACGAGACAATTTGAGGACGCCATCAAGGACATAGCAAGGAAGTATAAGTGCATAGATGACACCCTTCTTTATGATAGTGAGTTCCACGCTGGACGAGTGGTTTTCGAGCTGGGCTGCCAATCCGGTGGTCCCAGGTTCGATTCCCGTCTCGGTCAACGCGGAATCAGAGAAATTTATTTCTGGTGATAGAAGTTCATTTCTCGATATAGTGTGGTTCGGATCCCACAATAAGCTGTAGGTCCCGTTGCTAGGTAAACAATAGGTTCCTAGCCACGTAAAAATATCTAATCCTTCGGGCCAGCCCTAGGAGAGCTGTTAATCAGCTCAGTGGTCTGGTAAAACTAAGATATACTTAACTTTATGATAGTGGGGTTGAAGAAGCCTTCTGGCACACATACGACTTTCTGGCAACGTGTGTGGCAAAGGGCATCAGACTTAAGCCCTAAAAATTCTACTTCTGCAGAAGAGAGGTAGAATTCATTGGGTTCTATTTGGATTTGGGAAAGCTATAAACCGACCGTCAACAGCCTTACAGCCATTTGGAAGTTCCCTATGCTGCCCAAGCCCACAATTACTGATATCAGGTCGTATTTCAGCTTTGTTAACCAGCTGGCACCATCATGGAACCATTCAGGGACTTCCTGAAGGAGAAGCAAACAGGCAAACATGTCTTCTGGGACGGATGTCTACAGGAGAAATTCAGGAGTGCACAGGACACCATCTGCAAGCTGGCCAGGGAAGACCTTGCGTACTACGATAAGTCCCGCCCTACGGCTGCACAGCCGCTGATATGCCATTCTGCAGAAGTAGGCAACTGTCCCCTACCGAGGCCGGGTATGCTGCAGTAGAAGGGGAGGCCCTGGGTGTGGTGTGCTGCCTAAAGAAGGCTAGGCTGCTTCTGCTGGGATGCCCCAACCTCATCCTTATTACTGACCACTGACCCCTATTCAAGCTCCTGGGGGACAGAGCCCTGGCAGACATCAGCAACCCCAGGTTGTTCAGGTTAAAAGAGAAGATCCTTTAATACAGATTCACCATCAGGTATTTACCAGGAAAGAAAAATTGTGTGGTCGACTTCCTGTCTTGCTTCCCTGCCCTATGTGCTGCCCCTGACGACTGTGACATTGAGCTAGAGGACGAAATGGCAGCTGCCGTCACTATGGCGATGACCGAGATGCTATTTTACAGTGTGAGAGATCGCCTTTCAACGTCAGAAAATTTAGTGCTCTACACATACGAAGATGGGTGCGTACGACAAGTGATTCCAAAAGAACTTCATCAGCAGGTATCAGCAAATCTACATGCAGATCACCAAGGGCTTGACTTCATGCTCAGGACAGCCAGACAATCCATTTATTGGCCTGGCATGGAGGGCGACCTTCAGCACCACAGGAACAAGTAGGTTATTTGTGTCACACACACTCCATCCCTACCTGAGGAAGCAATGGTCATCACACCACGCCCTGAATACCCCTTCCATTGCATGGTTGCGGGTATGTTTCAGTTGGAGGGGCACATGTACATGGCGTACACTGATAAACTCATGGGATGGCTGGAAATAGCCCATTTCCCCAATGATGCTACTTCACAGAGAGTAATGTCAGTGCTAAGAGGCTACGTCATGAGATGGGGGGCCTCAGAGGAAGTGTCCATGGATGGAGGCACTAACCTGGTAAGCGAAGAAATGTCTGCCTTCTTCAGATGGTGGGTCAAAGTGTGCATCTCATCAGCACATTTTCCGCAATCAAATGGTAGAGCAGAAACAGCTGTTAAAACCGTGAAAAGAATCATCAGGGCAAAAGCAGGGGATGGAGGCAGCCTGGACTGTGACAAGGCCTCTCTCGCAATGTTGCAATACCTGAACACGCCTATCCGCAACATCAACAAGTCCCTCGCACAGTTGGCGACTGGGAGGCAATTACAAGATGGCATTCCCACAGCCAAGCAACATTACCTGGTCAACAGGCACTGGCAACAGGTATTGCATAGGTGTGAAATTTGAATGGCCATCAATAAAGAGAAAATCAGTGCCAATCAAGCCACCAGGACTCTCAAACCCTTGGAGGCAGGGGCCCGTGTAAGAGTGCAAAATCAAGCAACAAAAGAATGGGATTGTATAGGGTTGGTGGTGGACTCCCTCCCCCACCGGCAGTACAGAATCAAATTGGACGGCTGTCACTAAGAAACAGGAGACACATCGCACCCACCAACAGCACCAACGTTCCCGTCATCTCACACACCCACCTGCCTGCACCGCCAGCCACCGAAACAACACAGCCAGAGGCACCATCATGCTCCAAGAGGCAAACTTAAGTGCCCGAGGTGGCTATCCAGTTATGTCATAAACTGTGTGAATGAGTAAAATTTATGCTCTACCCAGTTAATTCAGCTGCCTCCATTACAGAATGAACATATAACTTACAATATGTTGCTTATTCATTTGTTTGATTGTTTGTTATCACAAAAGTTCATAACCCTTTGTTTTATTTTGTTTAGATATTCAATGTGCATCTATTTCTTATAAAGTCAAGTTTTCATTTAATTATCATAACCATTTTATAGCATCTCTTGCTTATATTTAAATTAAAATTTTGGAAGGGAGATGTAAGGTTGTAGAAGAGAACGGGACTTGTTTTCCCATCTCGGGAGGGGGAGGTTGGCATTTCCCTCCAACAGGGTCAGTTTGCAACTGGCGCTCTTGCAGTATGTATTACTCTGCAATACACGCATCTCTGGACACCAGGGTTTTATTAATCCTACGCATCTAACATCCTACACGGGACCGGTGACTCAATCTGGAGCAAGGGAAAAAGCCTAACTGATAGCGTGTATTGCACCAAATGCACAGGAAGGCTTCCTTCCACCACTGAACGTCATCTAGGTAGGCAGCATATAGTTGTCTCTATCCCTGGTCGCCAGCTAGATCATTTGCCTTCATGTGCATTCGTTAGTTTATTCGAGTCAGTTGAGTTGTGTCTTTTGCCATGTAACGTAACCATAAGTAGTGAGATTGTAATCCCTGACGATTATTAGTTTGTGTAATAGCTAAAATGTCAGGTCAAAGTTGATCTGTGAATATCTAAAGGGCCACGTGGTCCTCCTTGCAGTAGTAGTAAGTTTCAAGGGTGCTTGGATTATTGTGAGAGTAGTTATGGGTTTAAATATCTATTTTATATAACAAAATTC
Organism: Macrobrachium nipponense; assembly: GCF_015104395.2. NCBI lineage: Eukaryota > Metazoa > Arthropoda > Malacostraca > Decapoda > Palaemonidae > Macrobrachium > Macrobrachium nipponense. The sequence continues at coordinate 97,002,000 of NC_061107.1, forward strand.
TGTAAGATTCTGTTCTGTCTTATTTACTCCTTCGTGACAGACCGAAAGCTGCCCCTTAGGGTAGGCCAATACTGCCAATACATCTGGCCTCCCACCGTAGCAGGGTAGTGCTGTCAGTGCCACTTTCGTTCCTTTTACTGTACCTCCTTTCATATTGTCTTTGTTCATCTTACTTTCCACCCTCTCCTGACACTTAATTCATAGTGCAACTGCGAGGTTTTCCTCCTTTTACACCTTTCAAACCTTTTACTGTCAATTTACATTTCAGCACTGAGCGACCTCAGGTTCCAGTGCTTGGCCTTTGGCCTAAATTCTATATTTAATTCAACTCATCTGGCCACCGGTAACTCCATCATGAGGGTTTTTTGCGACACTGGTAGTACTTCATATGCTCCGACAGATGTATCATCAAGTTACTGAATTCCTGGTTAGTAAAGTATCAGCAAGCAGTATTCAACCCCTGCACTATTACTACTAGGAATTGCACAACTATGGCTGCCCCAATGACCCCCTTAACAAAGATGTAAGTCTCTCAACGCAGGCGACACCCTCAAAGCTACCAGACACCCTGGTAAACACAAAAATCATATACCAGCAGATGCACTCCCCGAACAGAAATTCAGCAACACAGGATGAAACATTCCCTGCAACACCAGTACCGGACCCCCTCGGCCCATAGTGCCAACAGCCGTCCGGGGAAATAGTATTTACCCTCATCCATGGCCTCTCCCAACCTTCCTGGAGAAGAACAGCAGAGTTGGCAACACAGAAATTCATCTGAAACTAGGTTAGAAAGGGACAGGAAAAAAAATGCCTAAATTGCCAAACATTAAAATAACCATAATAATCCCACTTAGGTGATATCCCTCACTTTAAGCAACCATTTGGTCACTTGTGCATCAACATCGTGGGAGACCTACCTTATACCAAAGAGTGCACAGACATCTTCATGGCTACAGAACAACCTAAGAGATGGCAGTAGGCAACACCTATGTCAGAAGTGACTCCTCAATGTTTGGGTGTCGTTTTGACATTCCGGATAATAAAAACCCAGGACTAGTATTAATCTCAGAGGTATGAACCTCCCTAGCCAAATCAAGGAGGTAAAAAATCCACCACACCACTGCTTACATCCCAGCCACCAAGAGCATAATAGAAAGTACCCACTGATCCTTTATGGTTGTCTCATTGCCAGATACGATATGCACCCGGCAGGGGGTTAGCGCCATCAGTGCACCTCTTGTGGTGCAATGTAGACATTACTCAAGGCTCTTTGCAGCGTCCCTTTGACCCCTAGCTGTAAATTCATTCATATTATCTTTCTTCCATCTTACATTCCACCCTCTCCTAACAATTGATTCATAGTGCAACTGCGAGCTTTTCCTCCTTTTACACCTTTCAAACCTTTTCACTGTCAATTTCCATTTCAGCGTTGAATGGCCTTAGTTGCCCTAGTGCTTGGCATGTATGCCTGCAAAATTTATAAATCGATACAATATGCAACTACAGGAAGTACACAACCTGGGTTCTCCTCAGATTACATGCCACACCCAAAAAAGGAATTGACACCTGCCCTACTGAAGTATTGTTAGGCGAAACTATCTGCATTCCTTGTGAATTTTTACTGGCTGACAACGCCTGCCAAGTGAAAGAAGACCTATCGCGACTTGATTTTGGTTTGGTTTGCATGGTGTTTTTACGTTGGATGGAACCAGTGGGTATTCAGCAACGGGACCAACAGCTTTACGTGACTTCCGAACCACGCCGAGAGTGAACTTCTATCACCAGAAATACACATCTCTCGCTCCTCAATGGAATGGCCGAGAATCGAACCCGAGACCACTAAGGTGAGAAGCAAACACCAAACCAACCACGCCACTGAGGCGCTTCTTGCGACTTGATGATATTGTCAGAAAATACTGCCAATGTAAACAAACATAAAGAGATACAATGAATTGGTGTATCTCAAAGGATTAGCATGTACTACTTGCTGATTCATATTCTGTGAAACAATGCCCACAAATCTCACTGCTCCTGTAGGGAGGTAGTGCCATCAGTGCACCTCATGGGGTGCACTGTAGGCATTACTTAAGGTTCTATGCAGTGTGCCTTCGGCCCCTAGCTCCAACCCCTTTCATTCCTTTTACTGTACCTCCTTTCATATTCTCGTTCTTCCATCGTACTCTCCACCCTCATCTAACAGTGGATTCATAGTGCAACTGTGAGGTTTTTCATCCTGTTTCACCTTCCAATCCTTTTTCTGTCAATTTCTGTTTCAGCGCTGAATGACCTCGTAGGTCCCAATGCTTGGCCTCCTGCCAAAATTTTATATTCAATTCAAATCTCACGCCCCCCACCCCAACTGATGGCTTCATACTCCTACTACGTCCTCCAACTTAAGACAAATGACATACAAACAAGGCATTCAAAATCCAGCCATACAGGCATGAACACTGTGTCAAAATCAACAGGCTAAAACCAGTTGACCTTGAAGATGACAGCTGCCCCCCTCCCCTTCCCCCTCTTCTATCAAGTTATCCAAATCCGGCTGTCAAATCTGATCACAAAAAGAACTCCCTTCTATATTAGTATCCCAAAATGCCAACTGCCAAGTAAGGATTTAGAATGGTTGTCTCTACTGTCCGCTGCCGTCCCAAGGCCAACATACATTGGGACAAGGAGCTGTGTAACCTTGTAGAGGTGCAGTGGCTTAAGCCTTCCATAAGACTGCTTGGGGGTTATGTTGGAACCTCTGTGACCTTTTAGGAATCAACAGGCTTATGGATGGTACAAATTAACAGCTCTGAGGGCTCACGACAGGCCTAGCAAGCCGGTGAGCCGCTATAAATTGCTCATAAACCGCACGACTTACTTCAGGACGGACCCATTGATCAAAGGATGCCCGGGCACATCCTGACTCGGAATGTTATTGGACATGGACAGGGAAATAGATCTTTGAGATTAGGAACAAGTAATCTAAGTACTTTGAGAGGTAAGGAGGAGGAGGTAATCATGATGATGGAGGAAAGAAAAATGGACATTTTGGGACTGTGAAACCCGTTTACCAGGAGAAGGAACAAAACTATTACATAACAATTACCAATTATTTTACAAAGGTGGAAGAGCCGCATGACACGGTGTAGGTTTTATTGTGAGTGAAGAGCAAGTGGGAAAAATTAGTCATTTAAAATTCAAGTGTGATAGGATTATTAGCTTTTCCTTAAAGTTAGGAACGTTTCAAGCCAGCATAATACAGGTGTTTGCACCACAGCAGGTCCACCATCAAGAGGAAAAGGAAGAATTCTACAGACATCTACAGGAAGTAAAAGATTCTGTCCCATATGTAGAGAATATATTAATAATTGGAGATATGCTTTAGGAGCATATACTGAAAAATCAATGATTGATTTGGCAATAACAAATAAGAAAAATATGGTCAGAGATGTAAAAAAACATCCCCTCTGTGTCACTCGATTCAGATCACAGGCTTCTCTTAATTAAATTAAAGATGATGAACCCAAACCAATTAAAAGCCAAGTGAGAGAAAGATTTATTTTTAGAGAGTATGAGAGAAGAGGAGTGCTTAGTTAGATTTCAAAACGAAATAAGTAGAGCTAAACAAAGGGAACAGGAGAGCAATGACCCAAATGAGAAATGGAGGCACTTTAAAGTGGCTGTAGTGGGTGCTGCTAATAATACAGTGCAGAAGAAAAGAGTTCGAGGTAGGAGGAAAAAACAACTGCTAGGTGGACCCCCACAATATAGTCCGATGTTGCAAACAAATGAAACTCTTCAGAAAATGGATGAAAACTTTGAACTTGGAAGATCACAATAACTATAAAGAAGCATCGAGAGAAACAAAGAATAAAAACTCAAACAAAAAGAGAAACATGGGAAAGAATAGGAGAAGGTCTGAGAAATGATCTCCAAGGTACCAGTTAACTCATATATAGCACTGCCAAAAACTATAGAAAGGGAAGCCAACCACCCACTTATGTAATCAAAGACCCTATGGATGGGACAATTTTATTCGAACCCTGAGAAATTGAATTGGGATGGAAACATCACTTTGAAACACTACTAAACAACGAAAACTATGACCTTGAAGAGCATGTAGAATTTGATGTGGTTGGGGATGCAGAACCTGACTTAAGAACACTGGAAGTAAAAAATGCCCTCAAGAGGATGAGAAATGATAAGGCCCCTGGGTGGATACAATACCTGCAGAGCTCCTTAAAAATATAAGGGAGGATGGAGTCATCTGGCTACTAGAGCTAATCGACATACTCTGGAATGGACAAATACCACCGGAAGACTGGAGAAGAGATCTAATATGCTCAATCTATAAAGAAGGTGACAAGACAAATTGCAGCAATTATAGAGGAATATCCCCAATGTCACATGCTTTTAAAGTATATGAGAGAATACTTGAAACTAGATTGATAGGATATGCTGAACCAAAGCTGGGTGAATGGCAAAATGGTTTTCGACCAGGAAGAGGGACAAATGATATGATTTTCTCCCTCAAGATGATATTTGAGAAGAGCTGGGAATGGGACAGGGACAGATATATTGCTTTTATAGATCTAGAAAAAGCTTTTGATAGAGTACCATGAATGAAAATATGGGATGCCCTAAAAAGACCCTTACTATGGAATCCCTGAGAAACTTATAAGAGCAATTTATAACACCTATCAAAACAGCAAATCCAAAGTAAAAACAAATCAAGAGAATGAAGACTGGTTTGAAATTAAATCAGGAGCAAGACAGGGCAGCGTCCTTTCTCCACTTATTTTTATATTGTTTGTTTGTATGGTGTTTTTACGTTGCATGGAACCAGTGGTTATTCAGCAACGGGACCAACGGCTTTACGTGTCTTCCGAACCACGTCGAGAGTGAACTTCTATCACCAGAAATACACATCTCTCACACTTCAATGGAAAGGCCGAGAATCGGACTCGCAGCCAACGAGGTGACACGCCAACACCATACCGACCACGCCACTGAGGCGCTTCTTTTTATATTGGTCCTAGATAAATGTATGAGGGAACGAGGTGAGGATGAAGCTGAAGATATGACCATCAACCTTATGAATGCAGATGACCATGCAATGATAGCCCCCATCGCAGAATCTCTCCAAGAAAACGTTGACAACTGGAACGTGTTCTAACAGCTAATGGAATGCGGATCAACAAGGATAAGACAGAGATCATGCACCTATCATGAACACCAAATAATGTAGATGTAGAATTAGAAGGTCAGACATTGAAACAGTGTAGAAATTTCAAATACTTAGGAGTAGAGTTTAGTGACCAAAACGATTCAAAACTGGAAATAACTACCCGAAAACAGAAATTCAGTAACAATCTGTATCCGCTCTACCCACAAATGAAAGACAGATATATACCTCGCAAAGTGAAAACCATAATATATCTCGCTATCTTAAGACCAATACTGACTTATGGCCATGAATCATGGACATTAACATCAAGAATTAGAAGCCAACTTCAAGCAGCTGAAATGAAAGCCCTAAGACTCGTAAAAGGTGTAACAAGACTGGATAGGCTACGAAATGAAGACATTAGAAGAAAACTGGGAGTGGAGGGGATACTAGATTTTGTGAAGAGAGGACAGCTTAGATGGTTTAGACACACCAAAAGAATGGAGGAAGAGCGATATCCTATAAGGTTTTTGGAATGGACACCGGAAGGAAGGAGACCAGTAGGAAGACCAAAAATGAGATGGCTACAAAACATAGAGAGAGGAGTAGAAAAGAGAGGCTCCAGTTTGCGGGAGGTTGATGAGATGAGGCTCTATGAAGATCGCCAAGAATGGAGACAGGTCCTGAAGCAGGGCGACTGACAGGCCTGCAGGTCTACCCGGCGTCTGGTGAGAAATGTCTCTATTGTACCACAAAATCCTATTTGTACAATATTTCATTTAACTACAACCTACACAGGTCTGTTTAAAATGGGCCAGGACTTACTTATAAAGTCAGTCAGTTGTTTCTTAAAGTTTTACATGGGTTTCCTTACAAGATGTAAAACCATTCTTGTTTCAGTGCATTCTTCTCAACTACAACACTGCGAAAACTTAAGAAAATATTTAATTTCTTCTTTGACGCAGTTTTCATTTTTAAAGGCAAAAGTCTATTCTTTGCTGGGAGTTCCCAACAGTAGCCAATGGCGCAACAGAAACGTTAAGATGATAGACGTAATATTCATGAGTACTCTTAATTTTTATTTTTATTTTTTCAGCCATTGTAAATGAATTCAAGTATCAAGGTAACACAAAAATTCTTTTATTGTTATCGTTAATTATCCTAATTTTTATCATTTCATAAGGATTTAAACTTCTCCATTGGGAGAAATTTCTATATGTGTCCTAATTGAGAGTCAAAAGTAAAAATTACTCTGGTAGTTCACACAGACTCAGGGATGACGGTAGGACAGCATTTTCACATTCTGGAAACGACTCTGTCATTTACAGTAATCAACATCAGAAATTTCTGGATGCAATTGCAAGATTATGGAATGCACTCATTTTTTTACACAATGAAACTGGAGTAATTCAAGCTCCAAAATTGGGTTCCTGGAGTAGCGTAGGTTAAAAAAAAGTATCGTTTTGGTTAAAAATCTATTTTGCCTTAGAGTAAATTAGATATTACCTCAATGATGGCGAAAATATGGACAGAAAGTGGTACTTCATTTCTTGCTACTAAGCTTCTACCGCTTCTATAAAATTATAGAAATTTGTTTGAACAATTTAAATCATCGCTTGAATCTTTTTGCCTTTCATTGAGCAAAAAGCTCTGCAAAAATTGTGATTTGCCGAGAATCTCTTTTATGGGAAGCCAGATGGTTTGAAACAATTAATGTAGAAATGGCTCGTGAAAATATGTCTTGATTGCGGATGGCTGCTCTTAGAAAGCTAGCTAGATATCTGATGGATTCAAGATTGATTTTTGTGTTATGTGATTAAGCACATTCTGATAATTCTGACTCTGCTTGTCGAGCTGGGCGGAAAGCCTAGATATCTGACTGTCAGTAGCGTTCCTCATAGTATCTAGCTGCTTCTGGATACTGAGACATATTTTTGAAATGTCGCTGAATTCGCTCTTCTGATTTTTATAATCAGAAAAATATCTAATGCGGAATGATTTCAATTGGTCAACGATATCCGCATCATCATCCATTGGAAAATCCTCTTTGGATCCGCAGGTGCCTAAAGCAATGGCTTCTTTTATCACCGCTGCAGGCACTGTCTGAAAGTATCTATGCTTTCTGAACTCATTGTTGGGAAAAACAGAAAGGCTGGATTCAGCACAATACTGGGACTGTAAGAATGAATAAAGCTTTTTCGGGAAAACTCGAATGTTGCCTGTGATCGAAAGGAGTTTCTCGAAGGCGATGAGATAGGAGGCCTGTTTCACCAGCCTCCGGATTTTCCCTTGCCTTTTCAGTTCTGGAATGTCATTTACTGCTAAGCCAATGAGGAGATTTGACATGATAATCGTTACCATGAATAAAAACATGCTCAAGAATATTAAGCAATAGACGCCAACAGGGGAGCCTTTTGTGTCCACAAATTCCTTATAAAGTAGTCCCCCTGTCATCATCGTTAGTGTTTTTACAAAGCTGATCTTATAGTCGCCAAAAACGTTTAGCTTTTGATAGATGATATGAAATCCCAAAGAAAATCCAATTAATATACTGACAAAGGCCAACAAAAACTTGATTATTGATTTTCCTACTTTGCTGAACATTAGAACATATGAACCTAAGGTAGGAAATCGGCCCAACAACATCATAAGCTCTGCCCACCCAAGAACAACTGACATACTCGCAAGCATTCTTGCTGTTGAAAGTGTAGTCTCATCTTCATCGCATTTTCCTTCAGTTGAGGGTGCAGTCTCATTTTCATCCCCTCTCTCCACATAGTCTTCAATTTTCCCACTCACCAAAAATACAATGGTAGCAGAGATGAGTAAAAATGTAACTCTAGTGTAGGTCTCCAGTTGAAGTAAATATTTCTTGAAGTTAGCAAACAAAAGAAGGCATCCAGGCACTGCTATGAGAATTATGAAAATTGCATGAAAAGTTTTGTAAAGAACCAGTGAGGTGTGATCAGCTTCCCAGTCTTTAGGTTCAGGACCAAATGTTATCATGATAAAGCAAGTGTGAAATAAAAGATATATGAAAAACCACAGAACATTCGTGTAATACAATTTTCTTATGTGATACCATCTGATGTTTAAGAAACTGTCAAGAAGGGGGTGTTTTATGAGGGGTTCTAAAGGAGTGCCGACCAGTTCTGAGATAACAGAGCACTGGAATTTTCCAGAACACATAAGCACTGAATAATCAAAGGTGACCTTGAAATTTTGGTGATGTACAGATTTGTCAGACAGCATGATACCAGAGTCAAATAATGCTTTCAAGAATTCCATTGCAAATGGAAGTCGTTCTATGGCTAGTGCACAGTTTGATTTGCCGTTTTTGTAAACAGCAGTAAGATGTTCACCGTTCTCGAGTAAAGTTTTGCAACACTCAAGTGAAGAACTATCTACAGCATAGTGAAAAGGAGGACTCCCATTCCTGTCCGGAGAAGTAATGAGGTCTCCAACAAGTTTAGTGCTAAGTAAATGGTTAAGAGTTTTAGCACACCCAGATGAGCAGGCGGCATGAATCACCGACTCTCCAGTGTGAGTAACTTGTCTGGGATTAGCCCCATTATTCAGAAAAAAATTTACGATTTTGGAGAGACCCAATCTGCATGCTTTGATAAGTGGTGTTTCTCCAAACACGTTAGGTTGGTCCAAATTATTATGATACCTGTAGATAAACCGAATTAGTTTTAGAACTGAAGGCTCGTTATGAGCTCCAGCACCACCTGAAAGAGCTGCGTGGAAAATGGTATATCCATCACTTTCTGCAAGTTCAATATACTTCTCAAAATCTTCATCTTCAACCAGCTCTTGTAAAATTTTGAGATTATTCTTGGACGCAGCTATGTGAAAAACTGTGTTGTTACTTCCATCTCTGATACTCATGTTAGGCCTATATTCCATTAACAGTTTAATGGATGTATAATCAAACATTTTCACAGCAGTGTGCAATGGCGTTTCTTTGTCGTCTCCATTGTTTTCTGGAGGGTGACTCATTTCGTCAGGAGAGGCACCACGCCGAAGGAGTTCTCTCATGCCATCATACCATTTCTCCCTCACTGCAGTGTGAAGTACAGAATTGCCTTGGTTGTCAGGAAGTGTCATCTGAAAGTAGTGGAATGTAAAAGTTTATACATCATGCAGTGAAGCACTATCAATATTTTTTTCATAACAGCCAAATCTTGAGTGTTGAGTTAATGCAGTTTGTGGTTGAGCAAGGTTTTTACATAAGCTAACATGAAGTACCTTAAGCTCAAGAGCACTTTAAAATGTAATAAAGACAGGTTATAAGTCACAGATAAAAGCTACCTAAGCAACTCAAATCACGTTCTCAAAGGGGACTGACCTTGGCACCTCGCTCAATTAACAGCACGAGTATGTCCAGCTGCTTGGCATGACATGACAAATGCAATGGACTCAGTCCACCATCAGAGCTACTGATACACTCTGGAGCCTGATCCAGAATGTTTTGGACATCTTCAGTGTTTCCTTTCTGAATTGCCTGTTGGGAAGGAATAATACGTATCAAAGGGGCCAAAATAAGACACTCATAGAAAATGGCGTTCTTGGTTGTGTTATCTGGAAAATGAATACAAAAGCCTCCCTACTTATGAATATTGAACTTACAAACATTCAGAAATACAAACGGGATCGCAAATTAAAATTGTGCTTAGAGGGCACCTCTTTGCCACCTGTAAGTTATGATTTTGTTTTGCATGACAATTGTGTGCATAGCTACAGTACTGTATGTACAGTGTACTGCGTTTTACGACGAAAAAATACAGTACTGAATTGATTTTACATAAAACTGTACTTAAATAGGCATGAAGAACATAGTAACCAATGTACAAACAAATGAGCGTACAAACCGGTCCAGAACATAACTCGTTTGTAAGTAGGGTAGTCTGTCTGTACAGTATTTACATAATGTGCCTACTTACACATTTTATGCATATATATATATATATATAATATATATATATATATATATATATATATATATATATATATATATATTATATATAATGTGAATGCGTCTCTGTTACTTCACTCACATTAGTGTCTTATTTTACGGTATGTGAAATAAGTGAATAGAAGTATGTGAATATTCTTACTATAAATATCTTCATGTATCTAATAACTACAATATCTTTATTTTCCTATTGCTTATGGTATTCACTAAGATAATATAAATTTTGTTATATTGCATGCATGTCTTTACCTGAAAATCTAGGAATAATTATGAAAAGTGAGCCATGTAATAACTTGATAAATACATTTATGAATAAATTACTTATTTGTTTATGAAAGCCATTAATTTACCATTATTGAAGTTTATATCATTTTTCATGTTGCATGAAGCTGTTCACATTGTTTACATTAGGAAGTTTTCAACTTTTCCTATCAAATGCATTTACCATTTTTTTTTCTTCAATAATAGTAGTAGATAATTTTAGGCATGTAAATGATGAAAATGTTATCGATGTACACAACAACCTAAACAGTAAAAATGTATACTATGTAATTACAGTGACCAGTCGAGAAGCAGTCCCTTGTCTGGCGAGTTTAGAGGAACCCTGGAAGGAATGCGAGTCTCTATTTTCCACCCTAAGGATTTCTGAATCCCCTCCCGTCTCCGTGTCTTCCACATAACCTTCGTTTTCATAGTGCAGCTGAGTCATCACCATTTTAAGCGCTTGAACCTATGAAGAGAAGAGGGACGATTTCATTAAATTTCTCATTTCAGCGTATTATGAACTGGTTGTCGGCAGTGCGTGAACACGTGGTTGAACTATTAGTGAGTTGTCTACCTTTTTATTTCCAGTTTACAGTTAGACTAGAGTTGAGAATTACAAGTTAGATATGTTCTTGGTTATAAAGTATGAATTCACTTCTTGATAGGTGACTCATTTTTACTGCTGAGACCTGGAGGATTGGTAACATCACGCTCCGTGATACTGCATCAGTTGTCTTCATGTTTCAGATGTTTGGCATTTGGCAATATTCAGCAAGCGGTATCTGGCAACTGTTTGCCTGGCGGTGCAGACGCATTATGTGCCACATTGACTGACTGGTAGAGAGTCAAAGTAATAGGGTCTGCTCAACTCGGCAGTGGGGGTGGAGCTAATACTGTGACGTCATAAAAGTAACACTACCCGTGCTTCTCCATTGAATTACTTAAAGAAGCTTTAGTTTTTATACGTTTAATCCATATTGCATATTTTTTTTTTTAGAAAATCTTGATAAAACCTGTAAAGAGGTCACATGCTTGATGTTTTTTAATAACCATTCAAAGTATATAGGGTCTGCTCAACTCGGCAGTGGGGGCGGAGCTAATACTGTGACGTCACAAGAGTAACACTCCCATGTTTCTCCACTGAATTACTTAAAGAACCCTTAGCTTTTATACATTTAATCCATATCGTGTGGTGTTTTTCATAAAATCTTGATGATAAAATCTGTAGAAGTCACATGTTTGATTTTTTTAATACCCATTCTCTCATTTAGTCACCAAACCTTGTTTTATTGCACAAAATATACCAGTTTGAATACACATAGCTACTCCAGCTTTCTTCATATGTTTATTCTTTACTTATTTATTTACTTACCTATATACTGGTTTGCTGTATTCTCTTCAAGTCCATTTCTTTTAACATGACAACTCTCTCTCTCTCTCTCTCTCTCACTCTCTCTCTCTTTCAGGTAGTAATATTATCAAGATTTTAAATAATTCTTAAGAAATGTATTTAGTTCTGTCACTGTGTTCATACCTCACTTTGAAAAGCAACTTTTTTATGATAAAGGTTAGAATGATAGATTGATTATATTTTCCAAATCTTATTGTGAATACTTATTGTTATGCAATAAATACAAAGAAAATGTGGATACAGGCAGTGTAAAAAATGGCAGTTACATTTGCATGACTTGGCCACAAAAAAGAAAACAAAATCAAAAGTATAAGAATTACATCATATACGATATAAGGTATCAAAGGAATAAATGATGAAGAAAATGATGCAGGGAACACATTTCCAGAAAATTTCTCATTAGCACTTCATATCACGTAAATATACTTCCGAACACACAAGTTTACATATAACACAAACTGTATGCATAAAAGTATTAATTATGCATGCCTCAAATGATTATAATATTTTCGAAAAAAGTACAAAAAGTTATTCGTCAGTCTGGCTGGATGTATCTTATGACGTTTTACAAAGGGCGGGGCTAGATTTCAGATCTCCCACGAACGCATAATTTTTTTAAATTTTTGCGTGCGTAGATAATATTTTCTGTGCGTGATTATGGGTTTGAAAATAATTGTAATTGTAATGTGTCATATACCAATTGAAAGGGCATTCTTTTTGCTTTTACATGGTATATGGAAAAACGTAATAAGATGAATAATTACGTAAGAAAAATGTGGTAAATATTTACATAAAATTTAAAAATTTTGGTCCGCCTTTGACCTAGAATTCCTCGAAAATTTCTGAGAACACCTATCAATTTTATTTATGCATTATATAGTACATTTTATCAGCTTTCTAATCCATTTTCCAGTTTCTTTCTATCATCATTCCTTAGTCAGCTACGCTACGAAACGTGAATGTATGTAGTTGACGGATGAAGTAATTGCACATTTTTGTGTGCGTAGATCATTTTTTCTGTGCGCGCTTGTGGGTATGAAAGAAATCGTAATTGTAATGTGCTATATATCATTTGAAAGAGCATTCTTTGTACTTAAAGTAGTGTACGGCAACATGCAATAAAAGGAAAATTGATATAAAAAAAACGCCATCGCAACAATAGTTATATGAAAATGTTATCGTAAATATAGTTTCACAAAGATATAGTCCTTTTGTAACTGATGACGTTTCACAAGGGGCGGGTATAGGTTTTAGTACAGCCTCGTGAGCAGACCCTGTATATTTTGACTCTGGACTGGTATGTGATATCTCACTTGTATCGCTCGGTTGCCCCGGAGCCAGGACAAGGCTGGCCTAATCTTAAACCAGCGAATGAATCACTTGCTAATGGGTATGGTCTACTGAAAAAAGGGCAAAATTTCACTTGAAGGGGTAATGGTGAGAATCTAATGTTTTTCCATTGTTTCCATACCATTAGGGTCTGGAGAGTCAGGAAATGCCCCTGTCACCATTGGGGAATTTTTTTAAACGACTGATAATAAAATATTTGGTTTTGGCACAATTTTTAGATTGGCTCTATCATTTAATTTTGTTTTTATGAAATTTGTTTTCCAGATCGCTCATAAACATTCGGAATGTGTTTGATATGCGTTAGAAATTATAATTATGAATTCAGTAATTCATAGAACTACAAATTATAATTTTTCTTTCAAATTTTAAGATAAGGTGAAATTTATGAAGACACTTATTTGTAGTATAAGGATTACTGTTAAGAACTTTAGATAAAGGTTGGTTTATCAGGCTTTAATGAATTATCAGCTGTTTGTTCATTAGTTTAAATATTAGCATATTGTTAAATATATCGCTGATATAGGCTACATTTGTACACTTTTCTCTTTTATAACTTTAGTATATCAGCTAGTGAATTATCACCATTCGATTTTTCATGACCAACAAATTTCAGAGAAAAAAACAATTCTTTTCCAGGATGAGCGATTGTATTTTTAAAGATCATCCCTTTTGTAAGGGCACTTCAACTCATATTAAAGAATATCGACGAATGGAATGAGCAAAGCAAGTAAAAAGAGAGGTGATGAATTGTATCACAGCTTGGATCCAGATACAACAGTGGAATCTCATAAAGACTGCATATCAACTCATACATCTCTGCATATCGCCCGATACTTAGAGAAACATAAAAGCAATCACCCATTACCCCAACTTCCCCTAAGATAAAGAAAAGAATCAAGGCAATTCAAACTTAAAGAACATTGTATATTTTGCGGAAATGACTGTCCAATTACACCTAATCAGCGCCATCCCGAAAGGTGTGACGATGCATCATTATGCCGCACATCAGGCCGTGGTGAGACACAGAAATCTTTTAAAGCAGCTACGGTATATTAAATGTTCGTAAATTGCCTGATGATCAGTGGGGTTCTAAAACAGAACTTAGACCCAGTGGATCAACAGCAGATCATGCTGCAGATGGACGACACAACCGAAAATTCTATCAAACGTTTGTTAAACCAAAATACTATAAAACAGAGCTCTTCTTCAGATATGACTGACATGGATAATACTCCTGCACTACATGCTTGCATAACTGAAATGAAAAAAACACTATTCTCAGATATGGAATTCAGTTAATCTCCATCAAGTTTATATTGCCTATGGTGGAAAGCTCAAGCGTCGTCAGTTTATGAACACCATTATGAATATTTTAGAAAACGAGTACATAGTGCTGCCTGCTTATAGTTACGCTAGTATTATTATTTATAAATCATCTGCAAGTCATCCCACAAAGCTGTCAAGAGATGAAGAGAATGATGATGTTCAAACAGCTGTAAAAACTATTGCTTCCACTATTGTAAATGGAAACTACTTCTGGGGGACGTAGTCAAATCAACATGAAAGCTACTGTTAAAAAATACCACCTCATAGTTTCAAACATTTTAGCAGCACATGCTTTATCTGGTTGTGACCCAACATCACAATGACATCGAATTTGGAAGGCGTCTGCTGTAAAAGTTTTAAGGCAAGGTTACCAGGTTGCTGGGCTTGGTGATACTTGAATGCAAACTTGTCGGATGTAATACAATAAGCAACTGCATTTATATCACGCTGCTACGGCAGTGTCAAAAGCCTCTGACACTATGTCTGACATTAGGTATGCGGTATAACAGAAAAAATGTTTTGCCAATAAAGTTGTAGGAGCTCCGCAGTTAAAGACACTGCTTACAACAGCAGCCACATTTAGATACCATGTTTACCGGTGTCACCTACTACAGGCTGCCTGATGGAAATGTGCTGATGAAGCCAATCCACCCCTTATGGACCCGACTGACTATGGGTGAGAATTTGACCCTACTCATACTTTTCTAGTGCCAGTTACCATACCCAAAGGAATATTATGTACTCCAGAATATTTTCTGCAGCTTATCAAGTGTTCTTGTGCTATTGAAGGGAATATATTATGTGGGAGTGCAAATGACAGTTGCGTGAATGCATCTGTAGGATGTAGTACATTGTTTTGTCAATGGAAAAGTTCAGTCGAGTGTTTGAATAAATTCGCTAAACTGATGAAAGATATAGGTGAAAAAGAAGGGGAAAAAAATGAAGAAAAGGCTATTCTTAGAAACATTTTAAATGATAGCTGGCAAAATGCAGTAACGATCTATCACAGTTTGTGCAGTGTAATAATGATAACTATTTATACATCTTTAATGGATTGTTCACCAGGCTTTTATCTGAACATTAGTAATTTTCTTCTCAATTATGGCCATGTATTTTTCCAAATAACAATTCATAAAACTATTTATCTGTTAGAAAGAAGAGAATAATAAAAATGTCATGCGGAAGTATAAACTGAAACAGATTTTTTGTCGCGTAAATACTTCAAACTTACTTCGTGCATAGATAATTTTCCCCAAAGGTGACTAAGTGTCATCCGGCAGTTTTTTAATTGTTATATCCTATAGCATTAGAAAATGCAAAAAAAAAAAAAAAAAAAAAAAAAAAAAAAAAATTGGATTCTCAACATTACCACCTCATGAGGAATTTTCAGTAGACTACTATGGGTTTCACAGACAGTGCAAACACGTTTTTTGGCAATAACTCTGTAACGGACACTCGTATCAGAACGAGATTTTGCTATAGTGTATTACACATTTACTGCCGTAATTTATAAGGGTATCGTGAATCACTAATTGTAAAGAATAAAGACACTTGTCCCTGTACCAGGAGGCGAAAACTCCATTAGCCGGAAATGGATACGAACACAACTGTAAAAAGCTCCGCCTTCCCTCTCCCTCCACCTCCACCGCCATCCCCGTCCTTCATCCTTCCCTCATCTTCCCTTCTCTCTCTGAAAGTTGCTTCAGTTTAAACTTATTTTGTATGATTTTTCTATCTATCTAATCTATCTATCTATCTATATCTATATAATCTAATCTAATCTAAAATAATATACATTTGTTGTATAATCTCTATATATATATATATATATAGATACATATATATAATATCTAACGATCCAGTCGGTTGTTAGCTGCCAGTTGACTGATTTATTCATGTATTGATCCGCTCATCTCTCTCTCTCAATGTTACTCCAGTTTAAACATATTTTGTATGATTTTTTTCTATGTCTAATAATAGTTTACATTAGTGTATATATCTAACGATTCACTGGGTTGTTACCTGCCAGTTCACTGATTTATTTATGCACTGATCCGCTCATCCTCTCTCTGTGGTAGTGGTACCTACTGTAAATTGTTAGAGTGAGAGTTATCTGAATGTACGATGGGGCAGTAAAACGATAGCCACTATGATTTATGGTAAAACGACTGATATATGTGCATCGGTATAATCAAGGGTTTAACTCTAATGAATATCCGGTAGAAAGGCTAAATTTTTATTTGTAAAACAGAGTAACTATAACCAGTTACCTGTTCAAACCAATCTGAAGGCAATTGGCGGCTTTTTCGTGGCTTAAAAAGTTGATAAGTTGCGTGACAAACGAATTTCTGCAACCTTGCCGACAGATACGTTCCGTGGTGGCAATACCTTCTTCACCTTCGTAATACAAGTACTATATTGCTGATACCCTGAGTCCAAATGAGGATTACGAAGAAGGTAACCAACCACAAGTATAACAGTCGCTTTACCATAAATCATAGTGTCTATCGTTTTACTGCTCCACCATACCCTCAGATATCTCACTCTAAT
Organism: Macrobrachium nipponense; assembly: GCF_015104395.2. NCBI lineage: Eukaryota > Metazoa > Arthropoda > Malacostraca > Decapoda > Palaemonidae > Macrobrachium > Macrobrachium nipponense. Next base: position 97,019,040 of record NC_061107.1, read on the forward strand.
AACCTTTACAGCAGGTACCACTACCACACACACACACACACACACACACATACACAGAGATGAGCGGATTAGTGCATAAATAAATCAGTCAACTGGCAGGTAACAACCGAGTGAATCGTTAGATTTATACAACAATGTAAACTATTATTAGATAGATAGAAAAAAATCGTACAAAATATGTTTAAACTGAAGTAACTTTGAGAGAGAGAGAGAGAGAGAGAATGAGCGGATCAATGCATAAATGAATCAGTCAACTGGCAGCTAACAACCGACTGGATCGTTAGATATATACAACAATGTATATTATTAGATAGATAAGATAGATAGCAAAATCATACAAAATACGTTTAAACTGAAGCAAATTTCAGAGAGAGAGAAGATAAGGTGAGGGAAGGAAGAAGGACAGGGGTGGCGGTGGAGGTGGGGGGAGAGGGTAGGCGGAGCTTTTTACTGTTGTGTTCGTATCCATTTCTGGCTAATGGAGTTTTTGCCTCTTGGTACAGGGACAAGTGTCTTTATTCTTTACAATTTGTGATTCACGATACCCTTATAAATTACGGCACTGGGTGTAAAACACTATAGCAAAATCTCGTTCTGATACGAGTGTTCGTTACAGAGTTATTGCCAAAAAACATGCTTGCACTGTCTCTGAAACCCATAGTAGTATCATATGCGAGCAATCAGTAATATCCTGGTAGCTTAACTAAACAACATTACATTTAAAGGAAATTCGAACTGTTATCATCAGTCTTTCGTTTCTTAATTTAAAGATAAAAAAATTGTGGTATTGCAATAAAACTAGTGAGATGGCTGTTTGCTTATCTGTCATCACTTTTTCTGTCCGTCGTCAGATCTTAAAAACTACTGAGCTAGAGGTCTGCAAGTAGGTATGTTAATCCACCCTCCAATCATCAAAACTTCCCAAATTGCAGCTCTCTTGACTCTAGTTTATATTTGATGTAAGGTTAAAGTTAGCCATTATCGTGCGTCTGGCACTGCTATAGGTGCAAATAACACAGGCCACCACCGGGCTGTGGCTGAAAGTTTCATGGGCCGCAGCTGCAAGTTACATGGGCCGTGGCTGAGAGTTTCATGCAGCATTTAAGCTGTACAGAAAACTCGATTGCGCTGAAGAAACTTCGGCGCCGTTATTACCCGTTTCTTGTGACTCGGCCTACTCCATTATTAATATTCCTTCTGAAGAGGGTCTTCGTTTAGCTTACAAAATTTGTTTTGCGTATATGTACGGCGTTAAAAGACAAAAGTATTTATTACTATTTATTACATTTCGTTTATCAAAATTTAGAAAGGTGTTCAATACCAATATAACAATTTGTCGAAAATTGTATTTTCCCTAACTATACAAACCTGAGGTCCTTTAACAATAGGAATGTAACTTGCGGCAGCTGGAACCGGTTGTATAAGCTTCGAACAAGGGAGTTCGGTAGTTAACTGCTTGTCCGACAGCACCGCGCGACTGGGAGGTGTAGAATCACTTTGCTTTAGGCCCAGGAAAAACAGAGTGAGGGGTGGCATGAGGTGGGACTATTTGTAAAGGACCTCAGGTTTGTATAGTTAGGAAAAATATAATTTTCGACAAATTGTTATTTGTTCCGATACATAATACAAACCATCTGTCCTTTAACAATAGGAAGACTCACTTCTTGGTGGGTGGAATCTGAGTCAATAAACAGACTGGTGTTCGTCCGACCTTGGTTCCCTCCCTGGTCGTAAGAGCAGAGGGAAGGATCCTAGCCTCTGCCCAATGATCGGGGTATGTACCGCAGGATCAATGATCAGACCTCTGGACCCAAGTAATAAGAAGGAGGCCAGCGTACCTCTTAAAACTAGCAAGCAAGAACTTGTTCCTATTGCAAGAGGCAATATGAAGTCATGGGTTTGTCTCTTGTTGGCTTCCACTTCCCCCCCTCCTTGTTGGGGGGAAGTGGTGGATAATCGCTCCTATCCCTAATGAAAGAGATAGGATGGAGCTCGGTCGAGTAGCTTACCTGCATCGGTCTCCTGTTCCAGCGTAGTGACGACCGCGTCCCTCTGCCTGCAGGTAGAGGGGGAGAAAAAGATGGGGAAGAGAAGCCAGTCACACTCACATTCACTCATCCATTCATGCAGTCACACAAGGATGCGATGCTGTTCTGTCCGCTCGGGTGCTGGGTAAGCTACACAACCTGTTGAGCAGCCACCACGGGTCCCAAGGAAAAAGTGTCCAAGGACCTGTGGGCTATATCCCGAAGGTAGAAGGAGGTGAAGGTGGTCTGGTTGGTCCAAACCCCCGCCTTCAGGACCTGCGTCACTGAGAAGTTCTTGCGGAATGCAAGGGAAGGACCAATACCTCTGACTTCGTGGGCTCTCGGACGAAGGGTACGGATGTCGTTGCTACCATCAGCTTCGTACGCCCTCCTGATCACCTCACGCAGCCTGAAAGAAAGAGTGTTCTTGGATACTTCTTTCTTGGTCACCCCGGTGCTAACGAAGAGGCTTCGACACTCAGGCCTGAGGTGCCGAGTTTTCTTCAGAAAGCGCCATAGCGCCCTCACAGGACAAAGCAGCATCTCATCCGCATCGTTGTCGGTGAAGTCCAATAGGGAGGGGATCGTGAATGATTCGAACCGGTCGTCAGGGACCGAAGGATTCTGAGTCTTCGCTACGAAGTTCGGGACAAAATTGAGCATCACAGATCCCCATCCCCTGGTATACTTGACGTCGAAGGAAAGACCATGAAGTTCCCCTACTCTCTTTGCCGATGCCAAGGCCAGTAAGAAGAGGGTCTTGAGGGTCAGATCCCTGTCTGACGACTCTCGGAGTGGCTCGAAGGGTCTTCGAGTCAGACTCCTAAGGACGAGAGTCACATCCCACCCCAGGGGCTTGAGCTCCTCATGAGAAGGGAGATCTCGAACGAGTTCGAGATATCCACTCCCCTCAGTTTCAGGACTAGGGCCAAGGCAGCCCGGGCCAAGGCAGCCCTGTATCCTTTGACTGTGGGGACGGAGAGGAGCTTCTCTCGGCGAAGAAAAACGAGGAAATTCGCTACCTGCTGAAGAGTGGCTCTGAGAGGAGATAGACCCTGTCTACGACACCAACCACAGAAGACGGCTCACTTACCCTGGTACACAGCTGAAGAGGACTGTCTGATATACCCAGCCATCTCTGTTGCTGCTCGGCGAGAAAAGCCTCTCGCTCCCAAGAGATGGTGGATAACAGCCAGCCGTGAAGACAAAGGGACTGAACTGACTGGTGGTACCGTTCCACATGTGGCTGGCAGAGAAGGTTGTGCCAAGGGGGAATCTCTCTCGGTGCTTCCGCAAGCAGAGCCAGCAGGTACGGATACCAAATGGCCTGAGGCCATTTGGGAGCCACCAGGATCATCCGGAGATTCGGGGTGACCAGCGCTCTGCTGATCACCTTGCGAATTAGACAGAACGGGGGAAAGGCGTAGACAAAGAGGTTGTCCCACGGGTATTGAAGAGCGTCCTCTGCAGCTGCCTATGGGTCCGGCACAGCCGAGAAGAAAACCTGAAGTTTCCTGTTGGGTGGCGAACAGATCTACGACTGGATGCCCCCACAGGTTGAAGAGCCTTTCCGCCATGTCTGAGTGTAGGGACCATTCGGTCCCTATGACCTTATCCTGACGGCTGAGCTTGTCTGCTACTATACATTCCTCTTGCCTGGAATGTAGCTAGCTGACAGCTTTACTGAGTGAGCCATGGCCCACTCGTGCACCTGCAACGTCAACTGGTGCAACTGGAGGGACACTAGGCCCCCCTGTTTGTTGACGTATGCCACTACTGTGGTGTTGTCGCACATCAACACCACCGAGTGTCCCATCAGACGTTCCTGGAACTCTTGGAGAGCGAGGAACGCTGCCTTGAGCTCCAGTACGTTGATGTGAAGGTGCTTGTCGTGATGATCCCACGCGCCTGTAGTCAGGTGTGCGCCCCATCCCTCGGTTGACGTGTCTGAAAGCAGAAATATCTCTGTGGACGTGGGGGGGGCAGTGTGGAGAGGCACTCCTCTTACGAGGTTCCTGTCGTCCAGCCACCAGGCTAGGTCCTGCCTCACCTCCTCCGTGAGGGACACGGGGAAGGTAGGCGGTTGCCTGTGACCAACTCTCCTTTAGTCTCCACTGGAGAGACCGCAGGTGAAGATGCCCATGAGGGACTAACTTCTCGAGTGATGACAGGTGGCCAATCACGACCTGCCACTGCTGAGCTGGCTGTTCCTGCCGAGACAGGAACTGGTTGGCTGCCTCCCTGAATCTGCTGATCCGCGAGTCTGCGGGGCAGGGCATGTAGTACGGTACGGTTCGGTACGATATTACGGTACGGTACGGTTTTTTTGGGGATGTAAGTACGGTTCGATATTACGGTACGATATTTTCCTTCGAGTTCGGTACGGTACGAAAGTACGATTTTTTTTTTTCGTACTTAATCGTACCATTTCCGTACCAAATTCAGATAGGTGTCTTGGGTGTCGCAAGCAGCCAAGCCCCCGCCGGCCGCCGCCAACCGCCCAGAGTCACACTCCTGGTTGATTTGGGCGGTGACTCACCGCCCAAGTCAACCAGGTGTGTGACCATAAAGGATTAATAGAGTTCTTCTCACTGGGGTGTTAATTAAAGCATATCCCAGTGGGGTTTGCCCCGTCAGCCGTCACAGCAAGGCTGGGCAGGGAAAAACGGCAAGATTCTCGGCTTAGGAACCCTGCTTTCCTATCTACTGTGTATCTTGACAGAAGATATAATGTTCTCCTCACCGAAGAAGAGAAGGAACTTATACTCTAGCTACAAAAGGTTGAGACTTTCCTACAATTAGCGGCGTTGACACGTTTCCCATCTTGCCAAAGGAGGTATTTAATCCTAATCCAAAAAGGTACAATTTCTGGATTAACCTCCTCCAGGTTAAGGTTAATCCTGAGAGTGGACATATACAGGCGTACTGTGACTTCGATGTATAAGTAATATATAATGCCATGTGTATGTATGCTTACGTTTAACATACATATATAAAAGGTATATACTATATGTACACATAATACACCGCATCCAAAATGTAATTAGGATTTTATTATATTATATATATATATCTATATATATATATATATATATATATATATATATATATATATATATATAACCCTACATAAAATTTTCATTGAGCAACTCGAAAAATGTCCAACAAAGTCCAATATTTATAAACATAATGTTTTGATCTCTTGTGTTTTGCTTTTGTACCGACGAATGGAGGGAGGTCATATAATCCTCTTATTACTGTGACCCTTGGCGGTCACTTCCCTTAATCATCCATACACGAGGAAATGGCAGCGCCGCTCAAAAATTTTGCCAAATCTACCAAATTGTCGCCCTTTTTCCTGAAAAGTTTGAATGGGTTTAAGGAAAATATCGGCAGCAGTGCTAATCACCATCGAGTCTCAACCTTTTGTAGCCAGAGGTCAAATACATCTTCTTGGACTCTGGAAAAAAATTTAAACTATTTCTTCTACTAGTACTATCTCGTCAGTCTCAATGCTGGCAAAAGACGATTCATTCACGAGCGGCGATAGTGATGGTGAAGGTGACTCAGTAGATATTGTAGAGCAATTACTCCGAGTCAGTGATGTAAGCAGAGCAACTGATACCGCAAGCAAAGAGAGTGAAGTGGCTGAGCATATCAAAATGTTCGCCAAAGCTTCACGTATTAGTAAAAATGAGTGTATTTTCCAGTGGTGGCATTATCAACAAGAAAGTGCACTAAAAAATCTTGCTGAAGTAGCAGTTGCTCTGCCTGTTACTCAAGCGAGCGTAGAGCACACATTCTCTGGGTTGCGCTATATTCTTAATGATTTAAGACTAGGTCTAAAAGAGGATATTGTTGACGCTGCAGTGCTATTACGCTGCAACACATAAAACTGTATGAATGCCTAATACTATATAACAGAACATTTTCCTTTTGTAACCTTCGCAAAATAAAATTGTATTATATCATTAATGTATTACATAAGACCAATCTTCTTGAAGTGGCAGTGGTGGTAATGGTAGTAGTAGTAGTAGTAAAAGTGCCATGTTATCTCTATATGAACTGCAATGTAAAAAAAAAAGTAGGTACGGAAACAGTACGAAATTACGGTACGATAAAATATCGTACTAGTACGGTATGGTATGAATTTTTAGGTACTGTACGAAATTACGGTACGGTAAAAATGCGTGGTACGAATTACGAAAAAACAAATCGAACCGTACCGTACTACATGCCCTGCTGCGGGGAAGACTCGCCCTGCTACCGTATCGATCAGCATACCCAGGTACTTCATCCTCTGCTTGGGCTCGAGATCTGACTTCTCAAAGTTTACCACGATCCCCAGATTGCGGCCGAACTCGAGGAGTCGATCCCTGTCCCGTAGCAACTGCGAGCAGGAACTTGCCAGGACTAACCAGTTGTTGAGATACCTAAAAAGATATATCCCTGACGAGTGGGCCCAAGCTGACACCAGAGTGAACACTCGCGTGAAAACCTGTGGGGCGGTTGAGAGACCGAAGCAAAGTGCCCTGAATTGGTACACCGTCCCGTCGAGGATGAAGTGGAGGTACTTTCTGGAGGATTGAAGAACGGGTCTCTGGAAATACGCGCCCTTCAAGTCCACCGAAAGCATGAAGTTGTTCTCCCTGGTGGAGTTGAGCACGGAGTGTGCCTTCTCCATCATGAACCGAGACTGGCGAACGAATCGGTTTAGGGGAGAGAGATCTATCACCAGGCGCCAGCCCCTCGAAGACTTCTACACCAGGAAAAGACGGCTGTAGAAGCCCGGTGACCAATCCCTGACGATCTCCACAGCTCCTTTGCTCAGCATGGCTTGGACTTCCTGCCGAAGTGCTACGTCCTTGGATGATCTGGAAATGTAAGTCTGAAGGTGGACCTGGTTGGAGGTGAGGGGTGGCTGAGACTCGAAGGGTAGTAGATACCCCTCCCAAAGGACGTCTGCTATCCAGTTCTCCGCTCCATAGTGCTGCCATGTTGCCCAATGGCTCGCCAGGCACCCCCCACTTCCGGCAGCAGGTGAGGGGGAACGCTGTCCCTATTGTTTCCCACCTCTCTTCGACTTCTTCCCAGCTCCCCCTTGTGAGAAGGAGGGCTGGGAGGAGGGCTGGTGACGGTCACTCCTTGAAGAAGTTGAAGGCAGAGAATTTCCTCTGGGCTTTGACGATGCAATCGTCTTGGCTAAAGAGGAAGCGCTAACCAAACTCTTGGGCTTGGGCACAGTAGCTTGAGGCTGCCCAAACGCCTTTGAGACTGCCTGGTGTAATAAATGGTCACTGTCGTCAGTGCGCCGTCGTTCCACCGCAGTGTCCACCATCTCTCCTGGGAAGAGAGAGAGGAGGACCTCCGCACCGGTCCGTTGCGAAGACCCAGAGCCGCCTCACGCCCAGCCGCCCTGGTCACTCGGGTGAGGATTGCGTCCTCACGCCGAAGAACTAGGTTGGCCCACAGGTTTGCCGTCGGGTGGGCTAGGTAGGAGATGGCTCTGCCTCCAGACTGGCACAGTCTCCCGAAAGCCGGGTCACCTTCAGGAGAGATGTTCCCCGAGGTGGCCGCGACCTTAGACACTGTGAGGGACCAGGTCTAGTCAGGAGACTGCTTGGAATGCCGCCATGGCGGTCGATTCCAAGGCGAGTGCCTCTTGCTGCGAGAACTATAGGTTCTCCGACAGGAGCTGCTGCAGAGACACCCCCGGAGTTAGCCTAGCTAGCTCCGGGTTCACCTGTTTGGGTGGCATAGGGTCCTCCGATGGCACGTAGAACCTTCTCTGTCGCAGTAGAGGCGGGGGAAGTAGCTTGGAAGTCCTGCCAGATCATAGCGAACCCTCCTGTCTGGAGACGAGAGTGTCCACCTGACCCAGCACCGAGTCAGCCAGAGCAGATCGCAGCAGACCCACCGTCATCCTGGGTTCCTTCTTAGGACCCCAGAACGACTCGAGCTTGGATGTAGGCTCAGAAGGTGGGAGCGGTGATCCTTCCCCGTGGTCGTTGTGCTGATGGATCAGCGCAATAACCTCCGAAAACGACCTCTGGATCTCGGGAGTGACCACGTCCTGTGGAGTAGGACCGTCAAGTCCCTCCAGCAAGAACGCCTCCCGAGATCCTCCTCCTTCAGGAGGAAGAACCACAACAGACCCCTCCTGGTCTCCTCCGGCCACTTGCGCATACGATCTGGTCGGTCCTAAGACCGTGCCAGGCTTGTAGGGCGTCGTGGTGGGACCGTGAGAAGTGCGCTCCCCACGATCACTCCGGTTCGCCTTGCTCTTCCTGGTGTAACCCGAGGAAGTTGAAGGGATTGGAGAGGAAGACCTGACGCTCCCCTTTCGCCCACCGGCAGAACCGGTGTGCTTGGGGGGCTGCAGGCAATCACCAACCGGCGGTGGCAATCGAGCTGCAGGCCTGGTCGCGCAGCTCTCTGGGGGAGAGCGGCTGGACCGAGAACCGCGGCTCCAGTCCCGAGCGTCAGAGGAGCTGCTGCTGGTCCCCCTACCCGCCTGGTCCCGGTGAGAGCGGCGGTCAGGGGACCGGCAGAGTCTGCTGTTGCGGTGGGAGCGGGGCCTGTCCTCACGGCGCATCGTGCCGTTCGGTCGGTTCCGTGTGATCGAGGGGACCTCTTCCTTGCCTCTGCCCGCGGCTGGTCTGGGACCGTCGCGTCAACCCTGGGTACCCGCGGATTGCTACGAGAGCGATCGCTGGTCTGGCGGGAGTCACCTGAGCGACTCTCACCAGCCTTCCGCTCTGTGCCTCGGTCCTGGCGCTGAGCGAACTCAGAAGCCTGAGCCTTGGCAGCACAGTCACCCGTGGGCGACCGCACACCTGGTACCTCTCGCGAACTATAGGCCGAGACGGAACCTGATGTAGCGGCAGAGCCCCTAGAACCAGGTGAGGAGGTACCGGTGTTAGCCGGTACCCCTTAGAAGCTCCCGAAGGAGACTTCTTGGGGGGGAGGAGGCGGCCTTCTTCTTCCTCGGGTGTGAAGCCTTGGATGTCGAAGGAGAAGAGGCGGCAGCAGACGATGACGAAGAAGACGATGAAGACGACGACAACACCTTCCTCTTCTTCTTCTTCTTCTTTGTCAGCTTCCTCAGGACAGTTGTCAGGTCCTCCATCCAGGACAGAGCCGGGGCAATTGCCGAAGCAACACAGCCCGGCTGCACCTGTCCAGAAGGACCCGCGACTGGAGCAGCAACACCACGGGCAGGAACGACGTCGGCAGGGGTTGGTCCAGGTACGGCAGGTATGGGAGGTACGGCAGGAACAGCAGGTATGGCAGGAGGTGGGGCAGCAACCAGCAACATCCTGGGTACTGGCGGCAGGTCCAGGGGCGAGCTCTTGTGGCACCAGAAGTTGGGGGCTGAGGAGAGAGCGGCGAACCCGGGTGGCGGAGTCACGACCCTCCTTGGAATACCTGGAAGTGGTGCCTGGACAGCAGCTGAAGGTGTTACCACGGTTACATGTTGAGTGTACACCAGGTGAGGAGGGGCGGCATACCCCGGGGTCGAGATGGTGGTGGTAGTGTGGTTACCAGGCTGTGTGTTACCGGAGCAGAGCCAGTCACCAGTTGATGCAGCAGCCCCTGAACACTCGATGTCCCCTGGAGACCCAGCGAGAACCAAACCTGGCCGAGGTCGTCACCTGCGGCAGGCACACCTGAGGGAGCAAAGGTTGGGTTAATAGGGGGGGTTCCCCCTCGCCCGGTGGGGGACAAATCCCACCCCGAGCGAACGTAAGACCCCGAGTAAATCTGAATGTTGGGGTATCTCGCCCCCTCCTCCACGCTCGATGGATCAGGCGAAGAGGAGGAGCGAGAAACCGCCCCCCCCCGAAGGGTAAGGAGCCATACGCAGGAGTTGAGATGGAGGGAGAAAAGAAGACGACGTGTCCGAGACCAGGGGAGTAGCCGGAAAACTTTCCGTTGACTCCCTGGAAGGCTTACGTCGCTTCCTCCTCCACTCAAATCGTGCCCACTGCTCCTCCGACCACACACAACAAATATCACAGGGCTTGGTGCGAGAGCATTCACGCCCCCGACACCGAGCACATAAATCATAAGGGTCAACTACAGGAAAGGAGCAGAAGGCCCAACACAGGGCATCTGCGGCTGATGGGAAGGCGTGGGGAACTCTCCAGCTCACGAGAATCCATAATTAAATGAAAATACAAAAGTCACAATTACTTACAGGATTTTCACACAAATACACCAGCAAGAGAAGGCAAACCAAAGTTTGAAGTACGAAGCATGCGACGATGGCGGGCAGAGAGAAGTGGAGAACACGTCTGTCACCCAGCGCGGCCGAAAGCAAAGTGATTCTTCACCTCCCAGTCGCGCGGTGCGCTGACTGTCGGAGAAGCAGTTAACTACCGAACTCCCTTGTTCGAAGGTTACGACCTGTTCCAGCTGCCACAAGTTACATTCCTATTGTTAAAGGACCGATGGTTTATATTACTTATCGGAACAACTAGAAATTTTGGGCTAGGCCTATTGACTCACCTTGGCCTGATTTTTGCATATCTGGATATCCTATTATAAGCTTTATGGTTTTTGTTAATAAGAATTAGTGTGCATAAGATTTTTTATAACCAATAATGTGTTCTCTTACAGTTGTTACGCAAGCATATGATTGATCATTACTGTGCTGACTGACCTCAGAAAATGGTCCACTTAGCCTAATTCTGAACCTGTATGCTTGAGAACTAATTTATTCACAACTTGAGAGGAAAATGTTTATACTCTCTATGGTCAGGCAAAACAGGAAGACAAAAGCAATGTATTTCCATACATAATTTGCACCAAGAATAGTTATAGTAGATTCACATCAACCGTGCATTTGACGTCTAGGCCAGTCCCTTACCACGCTCTTGATAAGCCAATCGCAGGGTTGGAATCTCTCAGTCTCTCTCGAGAGTCCACATAGGCAGGATATATGTTCCACCTCTCCTGAAAGACGTATCCATCAGGAGAGGTGGAACATACATCCTGCCCAGTAGACGATACTTATAATGAGTAAGAAGATGAGTTGATAAGTAACATTAAAAAAAAATTTCCAATCGACAGAAAAAATAAATTAACCAATTAAACCAATAGAAATAGAGAAGAAAATAAAGAAATAGTTATTAACTAAAGAAAGCCAACAGTAAATTATGTTTCTTCCATACAGGCCTATGGGAATATCATTAAATCATTTCATCTGCAACAAAAAAAAATCTTTTATTTGATATACGTGTCTGACTTCTTCACATTTATTAAAATATTCTATGACAATTCACTTTTTATATGATATTAAAAAGAAAATTGGCATATGTAAGATTTATCGTTCAGCAACACCAGTCTCCTAAAAGTACGGCTATAAACTATATGATATTTTTTTTTATAACTGCATCATATTTGCTCTTTTAAACAGACACTAACCTAACTAGATATGCCAAAATCCACTTATGTATTATTTGCGTTAAGTTAACGACCTACTGTTGACAGAATATACTTAGACATTATCAGTAGTTCTGTGGTGCTGTGGCCTAATGAACTGGTCCTTAATCCATTGCACCTTTCAACACCAAAAGCCATGGAGCTGGCAGATGAGTTCTAAAACTAATCTCTTTCAAACGACATGTTTGTTCCTACCAAATAATAGCGTGATATACTCGGATGTTTCATACCCCATTGTGTATGGAATGACCATTGAACACCCAATTCTGTGTGATAAATCTGCCATGTAAAAATGGTGGCCGGTATGTAGACTCCTGGTATTTAGAGCAGGGTAATTTCATTCCCGGTAAATTGAAATACGGTTTCTTGAACATCCGGTAATTTGACATCCAAAATAAACAAATAGCTTATTTAGGAAGCATATTGTTATGAAACAGCTTAGTACAATTACCTTATCTAGGAAATGGGAATGACATAATATGATTGCATAGTCAGTTGAAGGTTTAATTTACATAATTTTTTTATTCAATTATACAAGTAACATTCAGCAGTTGCATCCGAGCTCTGCACTATAAAGAATTTTTTATAACCATGTCTCGTACCATTCAGAGCACCCATGGTGAAAGAAACTCTTAGATGGCTTAAATCACATTTACGTAAGGGAGAAAACAAACGCTGATTGGTCAAAAATTAGTTGGAAGTGTGAAAGGAAGAGTTGCAAAGCACTTCTGTTAATACATGTAGACGCATTTTGCAACTCTTAACCTTATACTTCCAATACAAATTTGACCAGTCAGTCTGCCTTTTGTAAATGTAATTTAAGTTATCTATGAGTCTCTTTCCACCATGAGCCCCGGCTGCCTGAATGGGACGAGATTTTTTTTTTTATAAAAAATTTTTTTCTACCGCCAGGAGCCACCGCCATCTTGAATTAAAGATGGCGGTCAAGAGCTCGGACGCAACTGCTTAGTGTTACTTATATACTTGAATAAAAAAATGTAAACTAAGCCTTGAACTTCCAAACAATTAAATTGTAATTTTCTTTTTCTAAATAAGGCAATTGCCTTAAACAATTAAAAAAATATGCTTCCCGGATAGGCTATATGTTCCGAGTCAAAATATCTGTGAATAAAGTACGATGACAATAATTTCGCTAATCTTAATCTCACAATTGCCCTAGTGAACATATTGAATGTGCTGGTGGCAAGGGTAAATAATAATGATAATAATGATAATAGCTGTAACAAAAATGGTTACCGTTATCGGGCTTAGTGCAGTTTGTACCAATCTAAACCACGCGCCAAAATTTTCCTGTTAGCCAGATCGAGGTCATCTACGCGCCTCGTAGTCAGTCTCAACTATTGCGGGTCATTGTATGTCTTTTTAACCAAATAATGTTCAGAATTGTACGTTTGAAATCTTTGCTTATGCCATCTTTCCATTATTCGCCCACTCTGCCGAATTTCAGTTTCCTCTAACAACAGATTGTTGAGGTCTACTGAAAGCCTCGGTGACTCCTCGTTCTCTATGGGGTTCATTGGTATGCTGGACATATAGCAACTTGCACATCAACCATTACATTCAGAACAATAACAATTCTCCTGTAGATCATTGTATACCTTGTCATTATGTTTGATCGTTAGAAATAAGATAGAAGCAAACTTGTCTGCTACACAACGTTCGCAATTATAAACGTCTTTGTCACTGACGCATTTGTTATAATAAAATAAAATAAAAATACAGATTCAAGAGAGAAAAGAAAAAAAGAAAAGATTTCATTTTAAATCGATTCTTGAATGTAAAAGCAAATGACTTTCACACGAGATTCACAAAATATCCAACGAGTAAATTCACTGATCCGTACCTGTCTTCCCCCTGGAGGAGAACACTTGCCAGTCTGCTTGCCAACAAGCTTTGGTGAAGACTGACCAAAAGCAGTCAGGGTTGCCAAATGTCAAATGTGATGAACTAAAACCCGCCAGGCAAGCGTTCAAAACCCGTATTTTCGGCCCAGATACCGCTAGATTTTTCAAGTGTCATGAAAATGCATGGAACTTTCATTTTAATAATAAAATCATTTGATTTATTTACCTTTTTGACTTCGCAATTGGGCATATATATCCTGAGATCCTTTCGTATCCTTATATATAATCTATTCTTGTAAAGAAAAACAAAATTGATCATCGTCATCCTCAACTAAAGTTGAAATTGCAGTGACTGGAGATGTCGAGTTAAGGCCATTCTTAATAGCAAGAACTGAATTCACTGATTTCAGACTCAATCTAGTTCTCAATTTGTTTTTAATAATGTTATGTTGGCTAAATAGTCTCTCAACCTCGGCATTTGAGTGTGGTAGTGATAAGATGCCAATTGCTATTTCATGCAATTCCTGAAATGGATCACAATCTGATGCATCTCGGAAGTTTCCTATTTCGATCCAAAACTTTGCTGTAGATTTCTTTTCGTGCCACTGATTTCCAGTTTTTTCGGTGCTTTGAAAATCACAGCCAAATATCTCTGCAATCTCAGTAATAGGATCTTTGACTTGATTTAAACACTCGTGAACAGAAAAACGAGATATTTTCCGTAATGCTTCAAAGTTATCTGGAAGTCTAGTTTTTAATTTGCTGCATAACTTGACCACAAATGATATGCAACGCTGACGAATGTTTTCTTGAACCTCAAATGTAATTTGAGATTCCCTGCAAACCCTTTCAAATTCATATCCCATGTATGCTCTAGGATCTATGTAAGGGGAGATATCAGTCGTTAATGGATTAACTCTGGCTGTGGGGATCATTACTTTCTTGCTTAATGAAATGATAATATTCGATAGGTCAAGCACAAGTTTCACTAGATCTGTGTTTTCACCTTGAAATGTTTTCATTTTCCATTGAGTTTCTTGCAAAATGGGACACATGAACAGGAGGTATAATTTATTAAAGGATCGATGTACATATCAAACAATGATTCAGCAGTATAACATTTTTCCGAAGACCTTGTAATTTCAAAATGAAGTTTTAGCTCGTCCCATTGAAATAAAATACGTGTTACCACTGGTTCAATGGAAAGCCATTTCGTATCACATACTCTTGGTATTTGAAGAGGCTGTTTACCGTCATTAATTGCAGCAAACAGCTGTCTTTTAGACGAATACCCAAACCAGCTGTATGTCTCTTTTACAAGAAAATCAAGATTTCTCGGAAGAGTTACTGCTATGGAAAGTAATACAGCCAACTGAATAGGGTGACAAACACACCTTTTCATGAATAATTTAGGCAGGCCAAATTCCTTTTTAAACAATTCGCATACACCATTATTCAAACCAGTATTAACACTTGCATCGTCAACCCCAACGCCAAGTAGTTTCTTTGATAGCACATACAATGCTCGTTGCTATTCCAGATTCATTTTCAACAAGACCTAAGTGTGTTGTTATTAATTTCTGCAACTTTTGGTTGAAATACCTAATAACAACTCCAAGTAACTTCACAACACTTATGTCTGTAGATTCATCAGTTATTAAACTATATTTAGCATCACCAATATCTTCTCGCAAGCACTGGTTAAAATGATGTCCTAACACATTCACTAGCATATCTTTACACTTCGTTCTGCGCAACCTATGCTGAAAACAAACTGTTTTCAATTTGATCAAGTGATACCTCACGCCTTAAGAGATTCACTAAGCAATTCTCCCGAGTTGTTAAGTTCAATATACTTCCCAAAGTGTAAACGTATGTATCTTTCATAAAGGTAATCAAAGTTGTTTACTTCTTTTAATGGAACTTCTCATTCAAGGGTCATAGTTTAATTGATTTTGCTCACTAGTCAGTCAGTATTCACGTTTAACACTTGAGCAGTTGTTAGAGAAAAAGAGAGTTGACGGCTAGATTTCTGACGTGTATAACATGCTGGTAAAAGGGTCACGACCTGATAATGGAGCCCATTTATTTGAGTACACTTCTCGTATTCCTTTGTATGTGGATAATAATATTATCTTGGAATCATTTAAATTCTAAAATTTCATGAATTATAATAAGTCTCTAAACAGTCGTAAGAAAATTGCTGTAATATGAATAAAGTATTTTGAAATCCCGCCAGATTTCCCGCTAGCCGCAGCAACGGTTTAAAACCCACAAATAAAATTTTGATTCCGCCAGAACTAGCGGGATTTTCGCCAGTTTGGCAACGCTGACTGGCAGTCGAACGTGCGTAGTTGGGGAGGCGATCTCTCCTGCAAATTTTTGTTAGCCGTACGTAGCCTCCGTCGCAGCATAAGCAAGCACCTCTAAATCTAGTGGGAAAACTGCCCGTGCCTCACCATTCTACAATATTATCAAAATTTGCATCTCTTGGCGGAATTCCAATATTTCGGAAAAAAAATAATAGTATGTTATGGCCTCGTAGTCATGATAATCAGAAGTGTTCGAAGGGACATCAATTTATTTTTATTTTGACCAGTTTACGTTCCCACTTAGGCGAAAATGAAATCTGAGGAGGTGGGAATTGATTTCTGTTTGTTTTTTTCTTACTTTGGAGCAAGGCAGGTATAAACAGAAAGGAAGATAATCGAAGTAGATGCAGATTATAAAAAGAAAAAATAAATAGTCGTGCGCTTGCTGTTCAATTCAAAGCTTCTAATTACTTTAAAAAGCAAACACTTTCCAAATAGAAAAGCTCCAACCACACACACAGGAACACGGTAATCTTCATGAACCTGGAGGCAACTATAAAGGAAGGTAGGACGTACCTTCAAATGTTTTCTGTCTTTGTTTTTCATCATTTATACGACATCAAACGTCTTCGTTCATGAGAAGAAATTTGTATATGATATCAATGGACGAATCATCTTCTGTAATACCTTTTAGTTAGCAAACAATAACAAGTGAAGAATACTGATCACCTAGTGCCCAAAATTATTGTACAGTCGCGATGGCAGCCAGCCAAGCGCCTTTGTTATTCTATGTGCATAGGGATAGAACATTAATTTTCATGACGGTGAATCCCTCTTTCTCTCTCTTGTTCACTTGAAAATATTCATTTGTAAATTCCTTACCTAGTTCTTTATCAGATTTTCCAATAAAAAGCAAAATCCTGTCTCCGAAGACGATTTGAAGGATCTCCAGAACATGGAGACGCAGATGTTAAAAAAAAAATTCCACAGATCTAAACTGACAGATTGTTTTCCTGACCCTGAGAAAAACCCTGTGGCCACTTCTTTCTTCTTCTCTCCCCTGGTAAAAGGCCGCTGCCACTAACTGTGGAAACTGCTGCCCTGCAGGTGGACTTTTTAGTTAAAGGCGAGCCCCAACGCCAATAACTGGTTGATGACAGCAAGGGCATGCGGTTGTAAAAACCCCTTTGCCAAAAATAAATCATGCATGATGTGGTGAGGAAGGAGATGGAGGAGGCGCATCAAGCAACCGAGTCCTTAATGTAGGGATAACGGTGGAAAAGAAGATTTGTTATGACATACCTTTAACATTTTCATATATTACATAGCATTTTATTTGATGATCTTTTTCAGTTAAATTAATAAAAATCGGCCATGACCGTTCATTATTTCTGATGACTTTCTTATAATCTTGTCAGCAGAGTAACTTCTAGTTTGTTCTTTTCTTATTATTTGAATTTTTCGTCTGCCATACTATCCATTTCCTGAACAAGTTTGTAATATTCTGCATGTCATTGTTCTTTATTTCGAGGTTTTCCCCCATTTTCATTTATTTGTTATGATTTACATAAATTTAATTTCTTTTTTCATAGTATATTTTCTTTAAAACCATACTGAATTCTACAATATTCTCTCTTGACTACAATATCATTGCTCTCCATTCTGTTTGGTTATTACTTTTAAGGCTGTATTTATCCTGTTATGTTTTTTTTTAACTTATACCTTTAAATTTTGCTTATATTCCATAGCATTTTATATGAAAATGTATTTCATTGAAACTAACAAAAATCGGGCATTACCATTCATTATCTCTTATGACATTTTCTTCTGAAAAATATATGAAACACACATACGAAAAAATATAAGTGTAAATAAGATTTATTATAACTCATAATTTCACAACTGGCTATTGTTCTCAGTTCCCGAAAAAAAGTCATTCTTCTAGGTGCTTAAGTTTTCATCTATAGACCGGGCTGTGGGGTTTACTTAAAGGGTAGCTTAAGCGATGAATCCTTTAATTTCATGGTTTAATAGGCCTGGCCCACCTTTATATCGCCTGTCAAAGGCAACAGGAAAAGTGGCAGCGTTTTCCGAAACAATTGCCACCTGCATAAATACGATTTTTCATTTTATTTACAAATGTAATTATAATCACAATATGTGAACGCTTATGTTCACCAAAACCTGTTCGTAACGTCAAACTACCCATTTATTGATTCATGTG
Organism: Macrobrachium nipponense; assembly: GCF_015104395.2. Classification (NCBI taxonomy): domain Eukaryota; kingdom Metazoa; phylum Arthropoda; class Malacostraca; order Decapoda; family Palaemonidae; genus Macrobrachium; species Macrobrachium nipponense. Next base: position 97,036,915 of record NC_061107.1, read on the forward strand.
TTATAAAGTAAGCCATTCAAAACTGGATAACACTGGTAGATGAGGCACCGGGTTCTTACCCAACGACAAAATCTGTCGAACTTTCTAGCTGAAGCCGGGTTGGCAGATGGTCTCCCCGCCTGTTTAACGGGTTGCAATAGTACACGTTTTTTTCCCCTGGTAAGGGTAAGCAATTCAGGTTTTTTCTTTTTTTTTTTACTTTGTTGATTATTATCATTAGTATTTTATATATTTTCTTTTTTGGTCTATCACAGTTATTATCCTATGCAACTGGGTGGCTTTTATAGTGTGGGGTTCCGGGTTGCATCCTGCCTCATTAGTTCATCACTTTTATCACTATGCGCGCTGTTTCTAGGAGCATTTTCTTCTGCATGAGTCTTTTTCAAGGGATCTTGGGATCGTGCATAGCGTCCCGATGATTATGGTCAGTGGCGGACTGGTCAGGTTGCCTCCTTGCCCGATGACCGGTGTGTCCTTTATACATAGGCCGTGCTCGTACCGCTTTTTACTACAAGGTCGCTGGTGTTTCTTGCACAGGCTCTAGTGGAAGGCTTTTGCTAATGAATCATGCCTCTTTTTGTACTGGTTCTGTGGAAGTGCAAGCGATGTGGTTTTTGGTCTCGTTTTTCATATTGCACTTCCTGCGTATGGGTGAGATGTTATTTCCATCTATCTTTCTTTATCATTATTATTATAATTTCTTCACCTGTTTGTCATTTATTTTTTCATTATGTTATCCAACATTTAGTGTCACCGACACCAATATTGTTTCTACAGTTCCTTAAAAAGTCAGTGATAGATAGATGTAATATTTAATGAATATCTCCCTGTTGGGTAAGAATTACTTCATCGAGGCACTCCCGGTTTGATGGTTTGCATTTTGAAGGAGTAATGAACACAGGAGTTTCTCTCTCTCTCTCTGCACCCGTACCAAATATAGCAGTATCTCAGTAATACGCCGGTTGGTTCAACTTACCTGACCCTACACCAACACCAGGGTAACTTCCTCCACCGCCCCCCTGATTCTCTCGATGCGCAGTACTACCCGACAATATGAAACAATAATATCTAATATTCTTAAAATATAACCGTTTAATATCCCACACCGTCTACAGCTTTTACATAATAATACATCATCTTTCATTAGAGTTTCATATGATTAGAAGATTTTGCAAGAGAAGTAATGATAACTGTATCTCATAATAAGACAATTCTCATTACTATGTACGATAGAGCCGTCTCTCGCTCTCCCCCCATCATGTCCCTAGCAATTCCTTTTCCACGATATCTCATGTAACATTTCGCTCACCGCTCCCAACCCTCCCCATCTTGTGTTTACACCGTCTCAATCCTGATCTTAGGCTTTTTTCTCTATTTTCGTCGATGGTGCAGCTTCCAGCACGTCTATAAATAACAAGCCAGCTCTTACCGTTGGCTGATGTAGTACTTTCCCTTTGAACAAATAGGGGCTACCACCTCGTGAAGTTCGCGTGATACCCTTCAGTCATTATTCCATCTGGCTTGAATCCGATGGTTAAGCTTCTGATTCATATCCCCCACTTCATCTGTCACCTTGATGCTCACTTCTTTCGGAAGAGCAAATACATATACGTCATCTCTTAGGACCTAGGTTGCCAAAGGCACATGGCGTAATTTATCATTATTTATTTCCTTAGTCTCTGTTTTGGAAACTTTGCCTAAAGAGTATGTTTTATTATTATGTAAAAGCTTTAGACGATGTGGGATATTAAAAGGTTGTATCTTAAGAATATTTTCATCCTGCATAAAAACTCAAGAATCAGCTTCGCAGTATTAATGCAAGCGCAATATTCAGTTATACTTGGTTGCGAATCATGTACCAGTGTAGCAAGTTTTATTAAATGTATCTACTTATACGGTTGCGAGGTCACAATGAGACAGAACTGGGTACTAATGATTTATTATGTTGTTTTAGATTTAGTTGGCCTTATGCCAGCACGGGCTCTTGCTCCTAGAGCAGCCCGTAATTCGATTTATTATTGTTATTGGAGATTAAACAGGCCTTATGCCAGGACAGGTTCTTGCTCATCGAGCATCCCGGCTGGTTGTTGTTGTTGTTTGAGATTAAGCTGGCCTTTTGCCAGCACGGGCTCTTGCTCATAGAGCAGCCCGTAGGACATATGAGTCGCCTGGTTGTTTGTTGTTTTAGATTAAGCTGACCTTGTGTCAGCACGGGCTCTTGCTCACCGAGCAGCCCGTAATAGTTGCACGGTTGTTGTTGTTCGAGATTAAGCTGGCCTTATGCCAGCACGGGCTCTTGCTCTTAGAGTAGCCCGTAGCTGAGATTAAGCTGGTGGCGGACGGAAACGGAGTGCCCGACTCCCGAGTTCCCGCGACTGGCATACAGATAGAGAAGTATTTGTGTTTCTCACCAGTTAATTAAATGGTAACAACAAAAGACATGATGGACATACATTGATGAAGTATATATCGGCAGAAAAGCCAGGGAATTCTACATACAAACATAAACATGTGATTCTTGCTGCTTAGCTAGATGAGACACAAGATCGTGATTAGTGGGTAAAGAAGGTCTTTACACGGTACACACACACACACACACACACATATATATATATATTTATATATATATATATATATATATATATATATATATATATATATATATGTGTGTGTGTGTGTATGTGCGTGTACAAAATATTTAATTATATATCGTTATGACAAAACATCCACGCAAATTAAAAATTACTTCATCAAAGTGATGAAAAGAAATATGCGACAGGCTTATGCTACAAATTATTTCGTGAGCCCTAAAATAAATTACGAGTTACGTTCAGGAAAATCCATTCATCATGCGCTGTATTTTTCAAAGAAAGGGGTAGGAAATAAAAATAATACTACCGAATTAGCGATTTCAAGGATATCCATAGATCGCATTCGGTTTTGTTCCAAGAAGCCAGACACTACTAAGACTTAAGAGTCCTTGGCAAATGACAGCATCGTCGAGTTCGGAACTTCGGACACTTGTCTTGACCCTTCGGGCTTCGACTATAGTCTCATAGTTCTGTGTCGGTTGACAGTTAACGCCGGTGTCCTTTTTTCCTTAAGAGTGGTTTACCCAATTGGGTAGATCTAAGCCTTTGTACCGCGGCGAACTAGACTATGCCAGGTGACGTTTTCCTATACAGTTTTACCTCCTGAACAAGACTTTAAAGTAACTTTTTTTCGGCCGGCTGTAATTTACCTCTAAACTCTATCCTACGGTAAGGGGGACCGATGGGAATGCGGGGTTCTGGGTGGGGTAAAACACTTAGGAGAATTATGCCGCTTCAACTCTATCCTAAAGGTAAGGGGGACCGATGGGAATGCGGGGTTTTGGGTGGGGTGAAACACTTGGGGGAAGGTTTTGCCGTGTTATTGTGTTATTCCCTCTTATTTATGACATTTGAAACCCGAAATACAAGCTGAAATAAAGCAATAAATAAATAGATAATGGAGCCGTTACATACCCCAAATCCACTGATTACTACTGCTATGACGACGCTGAATCCTACTAGCATGCACCAATGGGCGCATGCGCCGTGATATAAGGAAGCTTTTGTTTCGCACACAAACTTACTAAGGATAAATGATGGAGGTTTTGGTGGGGGGTACACGTATTTAACCAATCATGTTGCATTATTAACCCTACATTACGACAGGAGATTTTGGGGGGATTCATGCATTGTTACATATATTCCTTTTCTCAATTGTTTTGTAATTGTGTAATATTATTTCAAGCTTTTATTTCAGTTTGTATACATTGTATATAATATGTGCACTGACTTTTTCTCACTTCATAAAGTTGCCCTATGTATCTTACAATATTGCGTTACAATTGAGGGCATACCCCTGAAAGTCTCCTGAGGGGTGGGACTAGAAGGAGGATGACTTGGAAATTGGTATTACATTTTTACATTTTAGACATTCCAAACTACACATGCATTTTTTCTCCCTTCTATTTCCTATATTCACCTTTACTTGCCTTTCTGATCCATAACAATTTCTTGTTTAACATTTTACTCATAATATTTACTTTCATATTATATAATTTTTCTCAAGTGGGGTATGGGATGGCTCTTCCCCCCATTCTTGGTCATACATTTTACTAGGTTAGGTAAGAATCCTAACCTATGTTACACTTCTAAGACTGCTTTTATGTAAGCGGGGGATAGGGGCGGCGGCAGATGTCCCCTTGTCAGGTAACATGTTCTACTAGGTTAGGTTGGTTAGGTTAGTATCCTAACTTATGTGCTACACTTCTTGTGTCGTTTTTACGTAAGGGGGGTTACGGCCCCCCGGTCAGGTAACATGTTCTACTAGGTTAGGTTAGTTGGTTAGGTTAGTATATTAACCTACATGTTACACTTCTAAGACTTGTCTTTATGTAAGGGGGGGTTACGGGAGGGCGGAGCCTTCAGGTCAGGTAACATGTTCTACTAGGTTAGGTTAGTATCCTAACCTATATGTTACACATCTAACAAGGACCCCCCCAGTCTTTGTAAGTTGGGGGGTACAAGGGCAGAGCCCCCCCAGTCAGGTACATGTCTACTTAGGGCGTTAGGTAGGTTAGTAATCCTAACTTATAGTTACACTTCTAAGACTGTCTTTGTGTGTAAGGGGGGTTGGGATGGCCGGTTTTTATATGTTCTACTAGGTTAGGTTGTATCCTAGCCTTTAGTTCACTTCTAAGACTGTCTTTGTGTAAGGGGGGGGTACAGGGAGGCGGAGCCCCCCCCCCCTTGGTCAGGTAACATGTTCTACTAGGTTAGGTTAGTATCTTAAACTATGTTCACTTCTAAGATTTGCCTTCCCTAAGGAGGGTTACGGTAACACGTTCTACTAGGTAGGTTAGATTAGTATCCTAAATTGTAAATTACTCTTGCTTTAACTTTAAGGGGTATGGGGTGCAGAGCACCACCAGTCAGGTTACACAATTTTTAAAATAAAATTGTTCTCAGCATTTCTTGTTGTAAGTTCAATTACCCCCTTAACTGGCCAATTGATCCTTGAAATTGATATTTCATTCATTATTCACTTAAATGGCCTCTTGACTTGTACTTGATAATTTATACTTAAGTACCAAGATGTGTAAACCCAGTATATACTTTAATATTACACACGTTCATGTTTTTTTAAACTTAAATATTTACCCTGCCCCATCCTCCCTACCCTGTTTTGAGCAACCCCCCCCCCAAAAAAAACAAAAAAAATTTTTTTCTCCTGAAAATGCTTGCCGGGCCGTGTATTTCATTTCAGTAATCAACCAACTGACCATGATGGCCGAATCATTCCCTGGCACCTCCCACTCCTCCAGGCCCATTACAAAATAGACTCGACTCTACCCAGTACTTGTGTTAACAGTTTTCTTAGTTATAAGGACTTTTCAGTCCATTACTCAGGGCAGTATGAAAGGTTGGTAATGTAGTCAAAATCACGGCCTCTTGAGAAAACAGGCCTTTCGCCCTCGTGTCGACGAATGTAGGCTTGACTTACAAAGGAAGGTGTTTATGTAACATTTAAGGTAAAGTTCTTAATCTTTATGTACATTATTTAGTTATATCAATTGTTTTGGTGTTCCTAAGGTTTAGTGCTCTTGATGTTGGTGATATTTATTGGGAATTGTTATTTCACATCATATGCTAACGTGGCTTTACCAACTCGTACCTGTGCCTTCCTCTCCCTGCAACCCCCCCCCCCTTAAAGGACATAAGGCTCCCTGTTGGTTACGTATCCCACACCCCTTACTAGCATTCAGATATGGCGGTGTCAGTTTCTTGGCCCCGAACCAAAACTTCGAAGATTGTTCAGTCGAAGTAGACTACGGCAGTTGACGTTTTCCTATGTTATTTTGCTTTCTTTTCAAGAGTTTAAGGTAATATTTTGCCGGTCGACTGTAACTAATCTGTTATTTACCTTTGAACTCTGTACATTGGTACATCGCACCCCTTGTACCTTCATGTTGTCTTTAAAAGGTAAATTACGCTTTAATTACAGTCGACCTAATAAATATTACTTTAAATTCTTGTTCAGCAGGTAAAATAACATAGGGAAACTTAAACTGCCATAGTCTACTGTACCGCGGAATGCGGGCTTAGAATTACCTTCAATTATTCCTTTTGTGAAGATTTTTACGAAGAAACTGTTTATCACGCGACTGAACTATACAGTTGGTGCTTGCGCTCTCCATCGATTGTTGTCTCTTTGTTGGCGGAGTTAAACTCCGAACTTCTGCAAGGTAAGACGAACTTGACAATACGATTGCTAATATTGTTTATTTCCTATGTTGATTTTCGAATCTAGCTGCTTGTTTAGTCTCTTTCAAATGTTCTTCTACTAATTCACTATTGTATTGAACTAGTTTACTCCATATATTGGTTGCCAGTCTGTATAATCTCTGATTAATTGGTTCTATTTTGTATTTTTTATGTATTTGTTCTATATTCAGATCGTCATCTTCTTGATTGTTTCTCACTGCAGACCTTAGAATCTTATTTTGGAATTTTGTAATGAACTTATATTGGAAGTCGATGCTAAGCACGTGGGTATTGGTGGATATTCCATTATTGGTCTGATTGGGCTTTTGTAGAAATGGATTTTGATAGATGTGTTCATATTCCTAAACCTTTTCAGCTTTGTATTTTGTGTTCTTGCTATCCTTAGCCTTTCTCTCACATGTCTTGATATTCCCCTTTGTCCGAATTGCATTCTTAGTATTCTTGTACTTTTAGTAAAATTCATGGTTGTTGGTCTAACAATATTTGTGCAGGTTTGTATGCAGATAGCGATACTAGTTGGAATTTGGATTTATTTGGTCTTGTCTTTATCTTCCACTTCTTTTCAAATTGATTTATTCTTCAATTTGGTTCATTGTTTTTTGTGCTACTTGTCTTTTTCAAATTTGGGCCCTTTCTCCTAGTACGTTTTTCTGGGTGTATGACTATTTGAAGTTATATCATCTGCAAAGCAGAACATCAGTACAGTACTCTGGTGGTGGAGTCATATCTGATGTATATAATATGAATAATGTTGGACTGAGTACAGATCCTTGTGGGACTCCACTTAGTAACGGGATGGATTCCCTATGTAATTTAGTGACTTGATTGCTGCTGTTCGATCTTTGATGAAGTTGCATAGTATTTTCTCGAAAATGCCTGGAAGGTGGAGATGTAATTTTTGTATTGAAGTCCTTGTATCCATACTTTGTCAAATGCCTTTGTTATATCTCTACATACTAGGTTGCTTAGGTATCTACTTCTTGTGACAGTGCAATGCTCTCATATATTGTTGCTATTGCAATCTGGGTTTCCTCTTCCTTTTTCTAAATCCATATTGATTTTTATTGTGTAGCTGATACTTCTAGGAAACAACACTAGTCTGTTGTTTTATTATTTTTTCAAATCATTTTGCCAAGGTATTTCTAGTAGTGATATTGGTCTAAAAATTCTCTACCTGGTCACGTATCTTTTCCTGGTTTGGGTATCAAAATCATTATTGCATTCTTGATTATTATTGGAAAATATCCCATTGAGAGAGCCCAATTGTATATTTCTCTCAATTTTTCAAGTGCAATATCTGGTAAATTTTGAATTATGACTTTGTTAATTCCCCTTCTTCCTGGTGCCTTGTGTTTAAAATTTTTAATTATATTTTGATTTCCCATAATTCTATTTTCCTTGTTAGAGGGCAGTCTTCATTGAGTCTGTTTATGTCGGCTGCATGATGCGGATTCGTTCTGTGTCTATGTTGTTCAGTGAATTCATTGACTATTGTCTCATGTTGGTTGTCGAAATTTTGGTTTATCCTCCTGCGTTATCTGGAATATTTCCTGCCAGTAGCCTTGCGCAGTACTTCTTTCTCTTGGTCATCATATATTTTCTCATTCCTATGCTTTATTTGTATGGCGATGTATTAGTTTTGCTTCCCATCAGTCTTGCAACGGAGTTCCAGAAATGATTTGGGTTATTGTGTACTGTATTTGTGTATTTTTTTATTAGTCTTCCAATTTTGATGATATAATCTTGAGTTTTCTTGTACTAACTGTTCTTGTAATGATACATATCTTCTCATCAATGTGTTGTTCCAACCTGTTATAAGTACTGTGTTTTGGATGTTGTTGTAGTGCCATTGTATCAATTAATTTTAACTTATCACTACAAATAGGGTGTGGAAGTGTTGTGTATTTAGTTATGGGTATATGATTTCTTGGAAATCGTCTATTATCTTATGTCTAATATTATTCCTGATTGCTATTGCTATTCCTGCAAAGGGAAGGTTCATCAGCAAAGTTTTGCGTATATGTATTATATCCAAACATTTTCATAGTTTCATTTCGTTTCATACCATGCTCATTGATTAATATTATGTCGGGGTCTTCTTCTCTATATATATTGTATAATTCAAATTTGTTTTCCAAGATTTCACGTTGTGTTGAATTATTTTAATTCTTCGCAGAGTTGAGTCCATTTGAGTTACATTGGTCTAACTAATTGTACTCCTTTTTTTTTTTTTTTTTTGGTATACTGGCGTAGTATTTTTTGATGCTGAAGTTGATCCTGTGGATTTTGTAAAATGGGAAAACTGGAGAAATCCGAGAAGCTTAGTAGTGAAGCTTGTATTTTCTTCTGTTAATTGATGTTGCGTTTCTTGTAGATGACTTATGCGTCCTGAGGGAAGGATTGGTGAGTTCGAGTCCGAATTGGGCTCATTCCCGGGTATAAAGTCTTCATCTGATGAGGAGTCGTCTTCTGAGCTCTCTGCTGTGTTTTCTTCATATTGTGTGCAGTCTTGCATATCCTGTGTATATCCTGAGTTGCTTGTAAATCTTCTGCTTTGTTTGTACGGTTTTCTTGTCTTTTGTTCCTTTTCATGGTGCTTGCTATCTGGTTTACTGTTTCTTCAGAGAAGTGTATTGTGGGTAAATTGTTATCTGCTAATATGTTGTTTATTGCTGAGGGTAGAATCCTTCTTGGCGCAGCCCCAGTTTTATTGCTAAATTTGTTATAATCGTGATTCTGGTCTCTTCTTGTATTCTACTTATATTATTCTGGATGTTATTTGCATTAGCCTGGCAATTTCCCGTATTGGAGGCTGTAACTTTGGCGTAACTTGTACCGTTGTTTGTAGTGGATGTTGCATATCTGTTTGCTTTGATCTCTTGAATTTTTCTTTTAGTAGTGCCTTTCTCACTGGGCATTTCGCTGCTAAAGTTCTATGTTGTTGATTGCAGTTAACACATTTTTTTGTATTTTCTTTAAATTCTCTGTATGTATGATCAGTGATGAACATTCAGAGCATATTTTGTAGTTTTTTTTATCTTTAGGGCGCATTCCTTGTACAGATGCTCATAAGAGTAACATCTGTAGCAAAATGACAAATTTCAAATAAATATCCTCTTCAATATGTTGACTTGGAATGTATTGGTAGGCTATAAATAATCCTCTTTGTTCCATGGCTCTCTTTGCCATCTTCGGTGTTTCAAACTTTATTTTCATGGACGTGGGAATTGTTTTGGATTTTTATCACCTCATCCACTGCGGCCCATTCGTTTTTCCTATCAATGCTGTCTTTCATGTCGTTTTCTCCGTATTCTGCCGCCTTGTAGCGTCTAGGTGTTTTTGCTACTATAGTATTCATGGAATTATATTCTGGGGGGTCTATTACTTCAACTCTCATTTCGAAAAATTGTCCTGTTCTCTGAAATTTAAGAATCTTTCTGATCATCTTCGTGAACATTGACAAAGAATGCTGTGTTGCGTGGATTACTCTTTGGACTCTAGCCTGGATGGCGCCTATGCACTGCCATATCTTGAGCCGTCTACTTGGCTCGTCTTGCGGTTTGGGACTATTGTCTTGTATCTTAATCTTCATTTGTAGTCATGGTATTTACTTCTTCTTGAAGTTTTGCCACAAAGAAGGGTGACACATAAACCTAGCTATGCTGGCACTGAAAAAGAGGCCAGAACGATGCCGATGACCTAGAAATCGAGGAAATTTTGATTTGAAAAACCGCACGGGCTACTTCCCTCGGATACTAGGCGGTCATGAGAACACGTCTTACCTCTGCGGGTGCTGGAGGCAGACTGCCTGGCAAGTTTTGGTTTCAAGTAATTGACATAATTTTTTTTCCATAATTACCTTTTTAATTTATGAAAATTAATGTAATTTGTCATATTTAATTTTTTTTTTATTTTTGTAGTTTTTAAAATTAAGTATTGTAAAATTTATATTTTTTGTAGTAAATTTATTTAAATTTGTAAATACTGTTCGTGAATAATTACTTATATTTTTTTTTAATTTTTAATCCTCCACCCCATTTTTTTTTATTTTTAATCCTCCACCCCTCTAGGGGCGGCACCCCTAGAGGGGTGGGGGAGCCCCAGTTTGCTGCATAGTAGGTAGTGTGACCTACTGTGCAGGTTCTGGGGAGATTTTGAACTAATACTTTCAGGTGTTAATTATAGACTTTATATTGCTTAGCTTTCTTATAAGTTCAGGTAGGTATTAGGTGTTTTTAAATGTGCTTGGCTACTTACCACTAAGGTTTGCAGAAGTTCCCTGCGGCTTGAGCAAATTGTTTGTCATTAAACGACAATACTGTGCATTACAACAAATTAATGAGTATACAGGCTTGTGGTCTTGGTATGTTTTCTTAATTTTAGCTTAATGAAAGATTAAGTCTGTGGATAGTTTAGTCAGCTTAATTTTTTCCCATATTCATAAAGGTTTTGCCCGAATTGAAATTAAGCGTGAAAGTTGGCGTTCGACTTGGCTTTCAGAAGATTCCAACTTTGTATTTCATCTCGCAACCGAAACCGAAAATTTATGGTTATAGGGGTTAAAGGAAGCTCCCTAAATGTGCGAGTCTCTTACAATAATAAGGCTTCCTTACCCAATAGCTGATCTTTAAAAAAAATCAAAGCCTGCAAAAATTTTCCTTAGACCTATTGTCCAGAGATTTTGAGTTTCTGCTGTGGACAACGGACTAATTTAATATAGTTTGTCAGTGTAACAAGCCACGCTATTTTTAATCACTGGGAATTTTAACTTTCAACGTGTTTTCTCTTTTCATTTCGGATAGTGTCTTGTCGAGGTGCGAGCGACTAGGTTGTTAGTGGTGGGCAGTTCCTGACTCGACATCTCGAGATCTTGGTAGTCTTCGTCTTACTGCATTGAAGTATCGATTATTGCTACGTTAATGGACTTAGCCTTCGATGCTATGTGGTATTGTCGTGACCATGTAATGGTTTAAGTGGGACGTAGCTGCAAAGTTAGAAAGCTGGGCTTCTGGACATATCACGAAGCTCGGGTAGCTCTTATTACCGAAGAAAGTGAAAGTGAGAAGACTTTGGTGTCGGTTGGTTATCGTTGGTACGTAAGGTTATGCACAGCTACTAGGATTTCTGCACTTAATACTATGTAACTACCCCCACCAAGACTAGTTAACTGTCATTCGCATTGCAAATGTTGAGAGAGCTCTTGAAAAGAGAGGACCAATTTTCCTAATGGGGTTTACAGCAAGCAGTTTTTTTTCATTAACAACTTGAAGTTGAGCGTACTTTTCAAGACTATAATTTCTCGGCAAGATACTTGTTTGCATGGTTTGGATGTTATCAAGAATCCAGGGCTTGCTATTGTCACTTTAATATGTATAACATTAAGTATTAATGTATTAGCTCTTTAATTTTAAGTACTTGCATAAATAAAAAAAAATGGAACATGGAGAAAGTGTTGAGTATGGTTAGTATAAAGAGCCCATAACGGAGTAATTCATAGCTAGGAACGTTCAGCTCTTGTAACAAACGGCACGAAAGCTCTTTTTGGTTTAGTTGAAAGTATGGAAATTTTAAGCCATGGCTGTTTATTATTACATAGAATAATTGGGAAATGTTTACTTGGAGTAGGGTGTAGTAAAGTTAAGTTTGTCCGGTATATTTGTTAGTTTTGATACTATTAGGTTACTCATAGCCTGAGCAGTGTATTTATGATGTTCACGAATACAGCTATTGTTACTCGTGAACACTGGCTACGAGTTTTTCTCGTAAACACAGGCAATAGTTTTGTAATGTAACCCACTAATACTGACAATAGTTTTGTGATGTCATCCATGAACTTGGGCGGGTAATTTTTCCATGGACCCCGTGTTAGCCGAAAGGGGTTAGTGCCATCAGTGCAACCTCGTGGTGCACTGTAGGCATTACTTAGGGTTCTTTGCAGCGCGCCTTAGGCCACTGGCTGCCACCACTTTATATTTCATTACTGTACCTCCTTTCATATTCTTCCATATTACTTTCCACCCTCTCCTAATAATACATTTACAGTGCAACTGTGAGGTTTTCCTCCTGTTACACTTTTCAAACCGTTTACAGTTTCGTTTTCAGCTCTGAATGACCTTGTAGGTCCCAGTGCTTGGTCTTTGGCCAAAAAACACTAATGATTACAAGGCGCACATTCATACTAAACCTGAATAAAAGCAGGGCTCTGTAGGGCTGGTCAATGTACGAGGGAAATATAATGGTTCCTTGAACAGTGATTTGTGAAACTGTCCATGAACACAGGCGGTGAGTTGGGGATGTTATCCAGCATCTAGGCATGGGTTTCCAATGCAATGGTATCTATCAAGGCTTAGAGTATGTGAAATACTCATTAACATAATGAGGTTGTGAAGATATGAATTTTATATTTGTTGGTACCCATTTAGTTATTACGATGCTGTAATGAACGTCGGTGTTCGCAAAGCTATCCATGGCAATCAGATGATTGATCGCATATGCTATATAACTCCTAAAATGTTTAAAAGGTCACCAGGCAGTTTCTGCATGCACTAATATAATTTTTTTTAAATACACTATTCTAAGGAATTGCTGTCCTTTTGATAATTAGTGGCAACACTTCTCTATGATGTCATAATTCCCTCCCTAACAAGAGCTCAAAATTGGTTCACTACCAAGTTGGTTTAGTTCAAAGTTCAGCTGTTTTAACTTAAACCTGATTGCTTGAAAGATGAAGGTATATTTTTAAGAATAAGGCACTGGCCGTAGACTGCGGGTTATCTTTTTGATTTTGGCGATTGCAGAATAAGTTTTCTAAAGTACTGATATAGAAATTTTGAGCGATCCCTACTTATGGTGAATATTAACTGTTAAATGGCGTCAGAAAAAGAGTAGTATTGTAAAGTATGTGTTTGTTATGCAGCCTTAATCCATAATTATGGTATAAAATGCAAGAGAATCTTCCTCATGATGGTTGTAAGTTTTCGCTGGATAATCTTTTTTGGGCCTTGACTGGAGAAACGTAAATCATGGTTTTTATAAGCTGAATTGGAATAGCGTAAAGTAAGTTAAGTATCCTTAACAGAGATCTTACCCATTTCAAGAAATATGAAGTCGACGTTCTCCTGATGGAGTTGAGTAATTGGTGTAAGAACATTTTCTGCTGCCGTTATTTTTGTTAAGGTCACAACTTGCCGGAAGTGCCAGAATTCGAGGAAATAAACGGTGCGGAAATCTTGCTCCTGTCTGTTCAGCCGCGCTCATCTATCTGAGCGATCTCTCTCTCTCTCTCTCTCTCTCTCTCTCTCTCATATGCTGCTGATTGTTAACTTAAGCTTCCTATGAATAGTTTATAACTTTGTTATAGTTTTAACATTAAAATACATAAGTTTTATGGAATATTATACATGGTTTCAAAATTAACTGTTTACCTATATTTATTACAGCTTTTCTTATCATACTCTTACTCCCCAATTCACTTCCGTTTGATTTTTACGACCGAACTTTACGAATATTCTCTTGTCTTTTAGCATAAATGTTTAATCTTAAAAGTGAAAAAAACTTCAGTAGTCTACCCTTACGTCATGGCAAGGTTATTTGTTTTAGTCAGCGTTCACCAAAGGAACTAGTCGTCCAATTGCTCTTGTTTCCAAAACTATTTTCATTTGCCCTAACAATATTTTTTGCATATTGAAGTAAACTAAAGCAGGCATCTGTGTTTTAAACTAGGCAGTTTTCTCTACTCCTTTAATTGAGTGAACCTTTGAGAAGGATCTGTCTGTGTTGACTGGTTGTTCTCTATTGTTTGAAGATAAAACGTTTAACCTTTTTTACGCAGTAACCAGCATTATAATGCAGGCTGCTCAGTTCTGTTTTGAGAATTTGTCAGAATCAGGCTTCTCAGTTTCATTTTCAGCATCACCATTTGGTTCAACATTTGGCTTAGTCAGCTAGAAACTTGCGGTCATCTACGTTATAATTACTTGCACTTGAGCATTTGAGAAATTATGCAACTGATATAAATTTCAGACTCGAAATTGGGAGTTGGCTCTGGGGTTTTCAGTCTTATGGAGCTAAACTAGTTTTCTAGACAATCTTGAGTGAATCTGGATGTCCGTAAAAATCTGTGACCTTTGGAGATTAAGAAGGGAAGTGATAGACAATATCACTCTGCGGTATAGCTTGCTTATAACAGGATTCATTGACGTTACTTAGTGCCGTGATTGGTTGTCTGCTTGACATGAAATCGAAATACTTATTTATCAGACCAATGACCCAAGCTGTTGAAAGTCTTTACTGTAGCCTTCGTGTTCAACAAGTAATGAAGTCTGCTTTTACCGAATTGCTCAAGAAATTTAAAGTACCTGATACTTTCATTTTCTCAAAATGAGATGGATTTACATGAGCATCAGAGTTTTGGCGCAAGCTTCAGATCTCTGCCCTCCTGAAAAGAGATCAAACTTTTGGCAGATCAAATTGTTTTACCATGTCATCACTCGAATGGATATTACCTTTCACTAGTGGTACATCGTGCAGAAGTAAAGAAAATTTTTCTTCGCTAATAGGATTAGCTATCTTATTAACTTAACAGTTCCTGGCACAAATGATGCCAAAACATTTTAGAAAGGCCGAGTTGCACTCCCCATGCCTAATGTGATGGCACTAAAATGTAATCCAGTGTCATGCGCTCGCTGCGAAACTGGTGTGACACTGTCAGACAGAGGCAAAATGGCGCCCATCGTTCAGTGACGAAGTCTGAGGGTTCCGATCATGGCCACTGCGCTTTTGATGAAAATCCTGGTAGGTTTGTAAGTTTTAAGTTAGGTTCCTCGGATGTTCTGCGTTCGTAAACCTACTTTTTGCTTTTGTATTATAATTTTTGTTTTATTAATAAATGGTCTTCAGCTTTCAGTTTTTGACTACTTACTCCGTATATTTATACGGGAAAAGAAAGTGGCATCTGGTTTATCATCCATAAATACAGATGTTGAGGGTAAAAAAAGACTTCTTGGAAAAAAATACCAGATATTAACAGTGTTCACGTGAGTGAATACACACGTGAAAGGCCTGTATAAAATTTTAGACGTAGACAAATTAATGTATTAATGGGGGTGGGGGGTGGGGGTTGGAGGTTGTTTGGCAAACTAATCTAGCTGACCACACAAATAATTGAGAAGTAAAGTTTTTTACCAAAAAACTTGAAATAATTTGTTTCAACGATTTCCGTTTAATAGGTCACTTTGATTCTGAATAACCTCATAGGTCCCAGCATTTTGCTTTACGCTTAGATTTTATATTTCATTCAATTTAATACGTCACCAGTATAGGGTAATGACCATATAAAAAATTAGTTATGCAAGAAAGACTTTTGATTACATTCGACATATGCTGTTTCCCGCTGGGATTGGCCGAGAGGTAAGGTGGATGTATTGTGGTTTATTCAGTATCTGCTAGGCAAACTTTTTTTTTTGTAGTGACGCCCTGAAGTTGAGAAGGAGAACGGAGTACATTATATTAAAGTGAAAAACATTTTCAGACAGGATAAGAATTCATGGAAGATATAACTAGTAAATCTGCTGAAACAATTGAAGGATTTCACTTATTTAAAAATCATGTCTATACCGATGAGAATTATGAAGACACTTTCGGATCCAACATACTATATCCGTAGTTCCAATGAAATATCTGCCAAAGAAAGGGGGAATGGGTAACCGGCTCTGTAATCGACTTCCGGAGGCTAAACAGTAACCAAACCCGAGCCCTATCCCCTCCCCTCTTTGCATAGAAGCTTGACTTGAACAGTTTAGGGTAGTCCTCTTACCTCAGTAAGATCGACTTAGAATTGGGGTAGGTAGGTACTGCCCAGTGCCGTTGTCAGGAGGAGTCGCGTGCTCTCGCCGCCTTTACCGCACCATACGGCCATTACCATTGTAGTGACGCCCATTGGCCTAAAACAATGCTCCAAGGTGCTTTCAGGTTTTTGTGAACAAAATTTTACTATGCGTCCTAAACTGTGTGGTTTACCTAACCCCGTAAATGCAACCTTGAGAAGCTCTGGGAGAATTCCTTTTTAGTATGTTGTTCAAGGTATTTGAACATTTAAAAAACAACGTTGAAGTTCTTGCAGAAAAAAAAATAAAGAAAAGGGATTGCCAATAAAATGTGTCTCTCGTCGTGTTCCCTGCAGGAAGACGCTTTGACATAATACCTGTTAAATTCCAATGAGGAAGGTACTGCATAGCATTAAGTATGCCATATACCATCACTTCTCTCCGACACACGCTCAGCCTCTCCTTTTTCATCCTTTATCCAATGTTAATGACTTTAAGCACAATGCTGTGTCGCTTACAGTGTCCGGTCTGCATTTGTAATCAAGTTATTAAGTCAATGAGGATAAAATCAAAGTGTTTTGAAGCAGCTCTTTCATCTTGTATCATCTGAAAAGTGGAGTGAAGTGAGCAGCTTTCTAAGTTACTATTAACACCCGGTCGCGTGTTTTTTTTTTTATCAGTATATGACGCAAGGTTACGTTCAGTACGCGTAATTAAGCCCTTCAGAGTGGGCTTTTTACACCGAAATGAATTCAGCATTATTGAAGTGATGCCTGACGGGTGAATTATAAAATGTTGATTTTGAGAGAGAGAGAGAGAGAGAGAGAGAGAGAGAGAGAGAGAGAGAGAGAGTACAAGGCAAAACCATCATAAGACGAAGATAATTTGACAATACCTCAGTTTATTATAAAAAAAAATATGCTTGAAAACATACTTAATACTTTCAGCAAAGCCAGTAGAAGTAGAATTCTCATGAAAAACGAAACGCAATTTTTCTTAGTTTACAAAGCGAAAAATAGCGCCTCGGTGGCGTGATCGGTATGGTCGTGGCCTGTCATTTCGGTGGTCGCAAGTTCGATTCTCTGGCATTCCACTGAGGGGTTAGAGACGTGTATTTCTGGCGATAGAAGTTCACGCTCGACGTGGTTCGGAAGTCACGTAAAGCCGTTGGTCCCGTTGCTGAATAACCACTGGTTCCATGCAACGAAAAACACCATACTCACAAACAAACAAAGAAAGCGAATAATGAAACGCTCTGCATCTACGAAGTTCTGTGTGTGTGTGTGTGTGTGTTTGCGTGTTTGTGTGTGTGCGATTTTGCTGTTCATTTTTTCCACGTAGTCCCAATGTTCCTAAAGGAGGTTTCACAGGGACTGATTGCTAATTGGAGCCTCTCATTCGCACTCATCAGAATGCGAAGTATCACATTATGTTACAGAAAGAGCAACATTCGTATACTGTTTTCTGAGTTTCTAATTAGTTCATGGAAAAATGGCCTCTTGCTGAAAATTAGGGAAGAAGCGCAGGTAGGATTAACAAAGGGAAATTCTTTCTCTTCGACAGGTATGCTTTTTGTTTCACGTATTGCAAAATAACTTCTAGTTTTTTTTGACATTTAGTCTCGAGGTTAAAATGTATCAGGTCGAGAGAGAGAGAGAATTAATGTAAATAAATTACGTTCTAATTCAGATGACTGTTACAGACAACACTTTTAGCGAGAACTGTCAAAAATTCGAGCATTAATGTTTTGGCACCAGGTTACTCTCATATTCGGAAATCTAAGAAAATTAGTGATATGAAATATTTCGAATGAAACTGGTAAACCTCGATTGTGACTTACAGATCAACATTGGGTGTAATATGATCCCACTTCGAATGCTCCGTTTATAATTTTGATAGATTCCGGTCAATCTCTTACATAACTGGAGGATGCTAAGGAACATTGACGAATGTTGTTTCTTTAAGGCTAAACATTTTTGATGGCTAATTTTAATCTTTTTGAATGAAACCCTTATGAAATGCTTTTATTAACTGGCTCTCATTTACATCCCGAAATTCTTGGTACATAACTTCAAATAGTTCTTTTCCGGCAGGATTCACTTGTTACCGCTAATGCCTCTTAGTAAAATAGAAATTGCCCCTTCATCTGAAATTGCATTAAAGTATTCTGTATGGCGTTAGCACTAAAACAACTAACGCTTCTTACTCCATTCTTTAAAGTTCTCAAGAAGGCTCAGTGGAGTGAGCATTCGGGGGCTTGTTGCCATTTTCTTCACGGACTAGAAGTTATCCGTATCTTGGGAAATGGCGAGGGACGCACCAGTGCCAAGCGCATGTTCCTGAATGCAGCATCAGAGCGAGGGCCAAGTAGCAGCCAAAGTGAACCTCGTACCGTTTTATGGACACCGACGGCAAATCCTCCACTTCGTGAGCGAGAAATCAAGTGGGACTTTATTGTCACGGACGTGCAGGCGCCCCTGCTTGGAGCCAAATTCATTAGACTATGGGCTAATCATTGTACTCCAGCGCCTCTTGACCTGACTTCTTTCAGACAACCCCAACCCCAACGGACCTTGAGCCCTAAGTCACCGTACCTACACTTCCTTCGCCAGGATTCCCTTATGCCTTCCAGCCCGAACTCAAACAGATGTCCAGCAACCCTGCAAAGCGCCGC
>NC_061107.1:97056226-97114368 GCF_015104395.2 Macrobrachium nipponense
TGGTATTCAGGTAGAAGATAAAAAAAAATTCTGCTGAATCACCTCTGCTTGAATGACTTTACGGATATTACTTTAGATAGATTATCAGAGAGATTCATCCACGACTGGTTGGGCGTGATTAAAAACTAGCAACAATAAAAAATGCGATATTTATAACTTCCGTATCCACGATATGTATACTTTTAGGGCTTTGTTCGCGGAAATCGTTATATTTCAGAGTGTCGGGGAAGGATTAAAATTTCATTTCCCAGCAAAGTCTTTTTACACGCACTAAGACATTCGAGGGTGCATGCTTCTCGAGATTTTTTGCGCGCAAACTACGACTGCGGTTGTGGGAGAATTCTGTGGTCATTTGAACAATGTTACGATTTATGAGACAAATGCATAGTTCCTTTATATAAGTTATTATTTGATTAACTGTCTCATTTTTGTCAAACGGATTTTAATATGTTTGAAGGTTTATAGGATTTTCCTTTGATAAACACGCCTTATTTGCAGGATGTAAGATAATATTTTGTATACCCTAGATGAATCTTACAATTACACTAGATACAGATCAATTTTTTTTTTATAACTATAGAGGTATCTGTAAGCGCTCGCTTATCCGGACTTCTCATTAGGGAAGTCGAACAACAGACGGTGAGTCCGTAAATACAAGATATTGCGTGTACTAAAGAAATAAAACAAGATATTCTAATTTTTACGGCGCGTACAGTGGGCTTAATCCACCAGTATTTATTATAACTTAATGTATTAAAATTAAAACGAAAACCTCGCTCTGATTACTTATACGGTCGTGTGTTTCATAGGAAAAATCCTTTTTAATTCAAAAAGATATTGGTATGAACCAACATCGCTTTTCCCCACTCTCTAGAGTCGCTTATTGTGTGGAATTTGCTAGTTTGAATACTTCGGCAGTTTTGACTAACCTTGACCGCTTGACTAGGTGACACAGTAAACCGAGTTTGCTTGTTTGATTCTGAACGGGCTACTGTTTCTATTTTTTTTTCTTTTTTTGTAATAATTAGGATCCTTCTCTTTATTACCATCGGCAACGTAGTGTGTTTTACCATTATGTTGCTGGTTACATATAAAGCAATGAATGACGAACTATTAGGAACTGAGCGATTACTAATAAGACAAGTTATCGCTACTTGTATTCAATATTAACTGTTTGTACTTCATTCTTTGCTAAAATTTGAAATAGTGAGGGATCCTGGTCAGCGCATTTAGCTGATGAAAGTTTTTTACAGACATGTTATTCCTTGCAATCCAGCCGTATTTTTAAAGTTAGTTGAGTCATTGAGGTTCGATATTTTATATAACTCAAAAACTCAAGGCTAAAACTGCGATCGGGACTTTGCAAAGGAGCATTTATTGTCATGACCCGAAATAGTGTTACCTCTAATTTATATAGATTTGTACGGGTGTTCCACTTGTTTTTTTTGTGTGTTTTTCTAATCACTACGGTGCTTAACGACCCTATCCATGCATCTGTATAAATACAGACGTCCACTGCGTAAACGCATATTCACTGTTTAATATGATTTGTTACGTAAGGGATTAATAATCACCCAAAATGATAAAATTAACATAGTATAGATTATGATATTTCAGTAGAACTTCTGGAAACAGACACTCAAAGATAAAAACTCGCAGTAGCGAAATCTCAATGATATAGATAATTTCTGTAAAAAAGTAAGATTAAGAATGTCTCGTAACTTCAGCCACAGGAATAACGAAATTCGACCTGTAAAGGAAACACTCAAAGTTACTCCAAATGAATAAAAAATTTTACTTAGCTTGCTTTTGTGGGAAGTCACGGTGTTCCGATAACGACACACGGCCTTGGTCCTCCTTCTATATTTAGCGGACGACCTGGTTTGGCTTCAGTTTCCCCCGTGCGCGTTGTTTCGATGATTCGAGCCCTTGAAAATCCGATGCTGCAGACGCGTTCGGTTTGTTTCTTGCAGTGCCGGAAACGCTCACTAACGATGTTTTCTTGAATGATTCTAATGAGAGACGAAGCTTCCGTTGCCGTAGGAAAAGGACACGTCGGTTTTGTTTCTTTGAAGTTATTCACTAACGATGATACTAAGTTGCTTGACGAATCTTGTTAGTTTCTGAAGTCGCCTCACTAATGATGATACTAGGTTGCTTGAAGAATCTGCCTGCTTTCGTCGTCGTTGACTTCATGATTTATTATTCTGTTTTTTCTTCGTAGGACGTTGTAGAGTTCTTCTGGTCCGCTGGCCACCAATATTAGGGCTTTGCTGCCTTGTATGATAAGGCGCCCTATGAGGTAATGTTTGACTAGCGATAATCTATACGCTAAGTCGGTTGGTATTGCACTTCCATCTTCAACGGAGTGTCTGGGGTTTTGTAGATCACTTACGAAGTCGGTATTATCTTTACGACGATGTGTTGAACTCATGGTTCGGTGAGGTTCTTGTAGAAAACAACAGGTATAAAAATAGTATATTCTTCTGAAGTTTTACATGATGAAGATCAGGTATGATCGTACAAGTCTTCTATGACGATAGCTTGATCGCTTCTGCCAATGATGATGGCTAATCCTATTCCTCTACATGATAAAGCTTAGGTAAAGAGGTACAGGTCTTCTAATGACGATAGCTAACTCTGTTCTGCCTGTCTACCATCTCTGTTACAAGTTATGAAGGAACAGACAGTAGTTCGAACATATGAACATACTTACAAATGACATAGTTTCATACGAACACACAATCAAATGAGACACGCTACAGATCACGTAGGCCGTTTGAATAATAGGTCGGGGTAGTTGTCTCAAGCAGGGAGCTTGGACTAATGTTTATAAAACAATTGAATGACTACAGGTGACGATGTTATCTTAGCCTACATACTTATTGTATACGTCATCTTTAGCGTCTCTAGTCTGATCACATTCCTGCAAGCAATCTGGTTGACCTCTTTAGTTTTAGACTTTTATATATATGGACTAACATTCCATATTTTTATTATGTAAACACTTACACTTGCACTTGAGCATTTGAGAAATTGTGCAACTGATATAAATTTCAGACTCGAAATTCTAAGGGAGTTGGCTCTGGGGTTTTCAGTCTT
The DNA here is from genome assembly GCF_015104395.2 of Macrobrachium nipponense. Taxonomy (NCBI): domain Eukaryota; kingdom Metazoa; phylum Arthropoda; class Malacostraca; order Decapoda; family Palaemonidae; genus Macrobrachium; species Macrobrachium nipponense. The sequence continues at coordinate 97,059,329 of NC_061107.1, forward strand.
ATGGAGCTAAACTAGTTTTCTAGACAATCTTGAGTGAATCTGGATGTCCGAAAAATCTGTAACCTTTGGAGATTAAGAAGGGAAGTGATAGACAATATCACTCTGCGGTATAGCTTGCTTATAACAGGATTCATTGACGTTACTTGGTGCCATGATTGGATGTCTGCTTGACATGAAATCGAAATACTTATTTATCAGACCAATGACCCAAGCTGTTGAAAGTCTTTACTGTAGCCTTCGTGTTCAACAAGTAATGAAGTCCTGCTTTTACCGAATTGCTCAAGAAATTTAAAGTCCTGATACTTTCATTTTCTCAAAATGAGATGGATTTGCATGAACATCAGAGTTTTGGCGCAAGCTTCAGATCTCTGCCCTCCTGAAAAGAGATCAAACTTTTGGCAGATCAAATTGTTTTACTATGTCGTCACTCGAATGGATATTACCTTTCACTAGGTGGTACATCGTGCAGAAGTAAAGAAATTGTTCTTCGCTAATAGGATTAGCTATCTTATTAACTTAACAGTTCCTGGCACAAATGATGCCAAAACATTTTAGAAAGGGCCGAGTTGCACTCCCCATGCCTAATGTGATGGCACTAAAATGTAATCCAATGTCATGCGCTCGCTGCGAAACTGGTGTGACACTGTCAGACAGAAGCAAAATGGCGCCCATCGTTCAGCGACGACGTCTGAGGGTTCCGATCATGGCCACTGCGCTTTTGATGAAAATCCTGGTAGGTTTGTAAGTTTTAAGTTAGGTTCCTCGGATATTCTGCATTCGTAAACCTACCTTTTGCATTTGTATTATAAATTTTGTTTTATTAATAAATAGTCTTCAGCTTTCAGTTTTTGACTACTTACTCCGTATATTTATACGGGAAAAGAAAGTGGCATCTGGTTTATCATCCACATAATTACAGATGTTGAGGGTAAAAAAAGACTTCATTGGAAAAAAATACCAGACTATTTAACAGTGTTTACGTGTGAGTGAATACACACGTGAAAGTCCTGTATAAAATTTTAGACGTAGACAAATTAATGTATTAATGGGGGTGGGGGGTGGGGGTTGGAGGTCGTTTGGCAAACAAATCTAGCTGACCACACAAATAATTGAGAAGTAAAGTTTTTTTTTAATAAAAAAAACTTGAAATAATTTGTTTCAACGATTTCCGTTTAATAGGTCACTTAGATTCTGAATAACCTCATAGGTCCCAGCATTTTGCTTTACGCTTAGATTTTATATTTCATTCAATTTAATACGTCACCAGTATAGGGTAATGACCATATAAAAAATTAGTTATGCAAGAAAGGCTTTGATTACATTCGACATATGCTGTTTCCCGCTGGGATTGGCCGAGAGGTAAGGTGGGTGTATTGTGGTTTATTCAGTATCTGCTAGGCAAACTTTTTTTTTTTTTTTTTTTTGTGACGCCCTGGAGTTGAGGAGGAGAACGGAGTACATTATATTAAAGTGAAAAACATTTTCAGACAGGATAAGAATTCTTGGAAGATATAACTAGTAAATCTGCTGAAACAATTGAAGGATTTCACTTATTTAAAAATCATGTCTATACCGATGAGTATTATGAAGACACTTTCGGATCCAACATACTATATCCGTAGTTCCAATGAAATATCTGCCAAAGGAAGGGGGAATGGGTAACCGGCTCTGTATCGACTTCCGGAGGCTAAACAGTAACCAAACCCGAGCCCTATCCCCTCCCCTTCCTGCATAGAAGCTTGACTTGAACAGTTTAGGCTAGTCCTCTTACCTCAGTAAGATCGACTTAGAATAGGGGTAGGTAGGTACTGCACAGTGCCGTTGTCAGGAGGAGTCGCGTGCTCTCGCCGCCTTTACCGCACCATACGGTCATTACCATTGTAGTGACGCCCATTGGCCTAAAACAATGCTCCAAGGTGCTTTCAGGTTTTTGTGAACAAAATTTTACTATGCGTCCTAAACTGTGTGGTTTACCTAACCCCGTAAATGCAACCTTGAGAAGCTCTGGGAGAATTCCTTTTTAGTATGTTGTTCAAGGTATTTGAACATTTAAAAAACAACGTTGAAGTTCTTGCAGAAAAAAAAGTAAAGAAAAGGGATTGCCAATGAAATTCCTCTCTCGTCGTGTTCCCTGCAGGAAGACGCTTTGACATAATGCATGTTAAATTCCAATGAGGAAGGTACTGCATAGCATTAAGTATGCCATATACCATTACTTCTCTCCGACACACGCTCAGCCTCTCCTTTTTCATCCTTTATCCAATGTTAATGACTTTAGGCACAAGGCTGCGTCGCTTACAGTGTCCGGTTTGCATTTGTAATCAAGTTATTAAGTCAATGAGGATAAAATCAAAGTGTTTTGAAGCAGCTCTTTCATCTTGAATCATTTGATAAGTGGAGTGAAGTGAGCAGCTTTCTAAGTTACTATTAACACCCGGTCGCGTGTTTTTTTTTATCATTATATGACGCAAGGTTACGTTCAGTACGCGTAATTAAGGCCTTCACAGTGGGCTTTTTACACCGAAATGAATTCAGCATTATTGAAGTAATCGAAGTGATGCCTGACGGGTGAATCATAAAATGTTGATTTTGAGAGAGAGAGAGAGAGAGAGAGAGAGAGAGAGAGAGTGAGTATAAGGCAAAACCATCATAAGACATAAGACGAAGATAATTTTGACAATACCGCAGTTTAATATAAAAAAAAAAAAATCTGCTTGAAAACATACTTAATACTTTCAGCAAAGCCAGTAGAAGTAGAATTCTCATGAAAAACGAAACGCAATTTTTCTTAGTTTACAAAGCGAAAAATAGCGCCTCGGTGGCGTGATCGGTATGGTCGTGGCCTGTCATTTCGGTGGTCGCGAGTTCGATTCTCTGGCATTCCACTGAGGGGTTAGAGACGTGTATTTCTGTTGATAGAAGTTCACGCCGACGTGGTTCGGAAGTCACGTAAAGCCGTTGGTCCCGTTGCTGAATAACCACTGGTTCCATGCAACGAAAAACACCATACTCACAAACAAACAAAGAAAGCGAATAATGAAACGCTCTGCATCTACGCTCTGCATCTGTGTGTGTGTGTTTGCGTGTTTGTGTGTGTGCGATTTTGCTGTTCATTTTTTCCACGTAGTCCCAATGTTCCTAAAGGAGGTTTCACAGGGACTGATTGCTAATTGGAGCCTCTCATTCGCACTCATCAGAATGCGAAGTATCACATTATGTTACAGAAAGAGCAACATTCGTATACTGTTTTCTGAGTTTCTAATTAGTTCATGGAAAAATTGCCTCTTGCTGAAAATTAGGGAAGAAGCGCAGGTAGGATTAACAAAGGGAAATTCTTTCTCTTCGACAGGTATGCTTTTTGTTTCACGTATTGCAAAATAACTTCTAGTTTTTTTTGACATTCAGTCTCAAGGTTAAAATGTATCAGGTCGGGAGAGAGAGAGAGAATTAATGTAAATAAATTACGTTGTAATTCAGATGACTCCGACAGACAACACTTTTAGCGAGAACTGTCGAAAATTCGAGCATTAATGTTATGGCACCAGGTTACTCTCATATTCGGAAATATAAGAAAATTAGTGATATGAAATATTTCGAATGAAACTGGTAAACCTCGACTGTGACTTACAGATCAACATTGGGTGTGAAATGATCCCACTTCGAATGCTCAGCTTATAATTTTGATAGATTCCGGTCAATCTCTCACATAACTGGAGGATGCTAAGGAACATTGACGAATGCTGTTTCTTTAAGACTAAACATTTTGATGGCTAATTTTAATCTTTTTGAATGAAACATTTAGGAAATGTTTACATCCCGAAATTCTGGGTACATAACTTCAAATAGTTCTTTTCCGGCAGGATTCACTTGTTACCGCTAATGCCTCTTAGTAAAATAGAAATTGCCCCTTCATCTGAAATTGCATTAAAGTATTCTGTATGGCGTTAGCACTAAAACAACTAACGCTTCTTACTCCATTCTTTAAAGTTCTCAAGAAGGCTCAGTGGAGTGAGCATTCGGGGGCTTGTTGTCATTTTCTTCACAGACTAGAAGTTACCCGTATCTTGGGAAATGGCGAGGGACGCATCAGTGCCAAGCGCATGTTCCTGAATGCAGGGACTTTATTGTCACGGACGTGCAGGCGCCCCTGCTTGGCGCCAAATTCATTAGACTATGGGCTAATTGAGACATCATTGTACACCAGCGCCTCCTTGACCTGACTTCTTTCAGACAACCCCAACGGACCTTGAGCCCTAAGTCACCGTACCTACACTTCTTTTGCCAGGATTCCCTTATGCCTTCCAGCCCGAACTCAAACAGATGTCCAGCAACCCTGCAAAGCGCAGCATACAGCATCACTAAGGCCCCGTCCACACGGTCGAGCTTTGCTCAAAGAACTTTGCACGATGTGACGTCAGAAGCGCAGATACAGCGGGAAAAGTTCTGACTTTCCCCGCTTCTGAGTCACATCGAACAGTTCGTCGAGCAAAGCTCGACCGTGTGGACGTGTCTTCAACAATTAGGCCACCCTTCTACTCTAAGTTCTGCCACCTGTCTCTGAAGAAACTACTCCCTATGAAGGCCTTCAATGGGAGGGAAAGGACGGGCCTTTGACAGAGGAGGTCCAGCCCTTGGGCATCTCTGCTGCCCATGATGAGGAAATCATACGTCTCTTGACATCCCTGTAGAGATTACAGGTACCTCAGAATCCATCCAAACAGACTGAACACTACCCAGCAATGAACCATGAACACAGCGGACATCATTTTCACCCTCACGAAGGCAAATATTTTCTCCAGGTTCAACCTCCTCTTTTGTGTCCAATACATTAACGATATCCTCCTCTTCACAAATTGGGAAGACTACCAAAAAGCACGTTATGATACATGATAGACCTTAAGCACTATGCTCCCATAACTGCATAACAAATTGTAATGAAACTCATGATCATGACTTACTTTCACCTCCTTAGGGAAATTCGTGTGGATCAAATTAATTGTAATTTTAATAATTTAAGCCAATGAGGTCATTGTCCAGGTGTTGGGGATTCTAGGTTAATGAGCGTTATTATAGATAAGTAGTAGCAGTTAATTGGGTTTGATGCTGATGGTCAGGTGGTACCGGTGACAGGTAATAAAGTAAGGAAAAAATCACAGAAAATAAGTCACCTTAATTTACAGTCTTGTTTGTTTTAACTGTAATCCTTGAAAGAATTGTACTAAGCACTCCGCAAAGATGGATACGTACCTGGTCAAAACCCTTGGCAGTCCCTATTTAGGAAAGAATAATGCGACTTTTTTCCCTGTGCCTTTTTTTCTGACTTTATTTTTTATTTTTTTTCATACCAGTGATTTAATTACTTGGATTCGGTGGCTCAAGGACCAGGGAGTTGCATTTGGATTTAAGGCTTTGTTGTAACCAGCGCATCGAAAAAGCGTTAAGAATTCGAGAAGTTAAGAGGGTACTGTGGCAATTACAATTTCAGACAAATCTGGTAAAGAATGCTCAGTAGATCTGCCTCTTTGTTCTTAAAACAAAATGTATTGTTCTCTGACTAACTCTCTTAATCTAGCCCACGGCCGTTTTTTCGTTTCTTTAAGTCACCTGGACTTTTTGTTAATCCTGTCATGTTCGTTTATATATGCTTACCTGTACTGTTTCTCATTGTTCTGATTAGTTTTGCCTTTAACAAAGGGTAAGGCAGTTCTCGTTTTTCATTTTCCTCCGTGTCATTACCTATTTTATACTTAGCATTACGTTTTATATATTTCGTGGTCAAGTTATTATATACATATATATATATATATATATATATATATATATATATGTGTATAATATATATGTATATATATGTATATGTATATGCATATGTAATGCAGATATATGTATGTATATTATATATATATGTATAGATTATATATATATATATATATATATACTATATATGTATATATATGTATATATATATATACATATATATATATATATTATATATTATTATGATATATGTAATATTTTATATATATTATGTAATATTTATATATATATGTGTATATTTTATATATATATATATATATATATATATATATATATATTATGAACGAATAAATTTATACGTCTATATATACATACATACATACATACATATATATATATATGTATATATATATATATATATTTATATATACATATATATACATATACGTATATATACATACACAAATCTATTCTTTTATATATCTACCATATGTGTGCATGAACATATTTCTTTGTATTTCATGCTATTATATATTGATAAACTGCATATCCCTCAGTGAACAGAAATTATTCACTGGTTTTGGAAATATTATCTAAGCTTATACTCTTCTTAACAAGTTGGACTACGAAGTAGGAATTTGCTACATGTTTCATTGTTGATTTGCAAATCTTATTCCGCGTGAAATTATAATTCAACAAGCAGTTTCTGCAGAGCGAAATCTCTTTCTCTTTCCAGAAAGTATTTCCAGTTATCTTTCCAAGTACTTGGTAGTGTGATTTACATGTGTGAAAACCCTAGTGGACACTTCAAAAGAGGAAGGTGTGTGTCTTTTATCAAAGAAAATGTCTGCTGTACAGCTTACATTTCTAGATACAAAAACAACAGCTCTTTCTTTCTCAGCCGGCATAATTTAAATATTTTTTTTAGGGATTAAGCATCAAAGGAATATATTTGATACTCCAAGGTTTTAACGATATACTCCTGCATGGAACAAAGAACTTTCCGCTATACCCACTCTCTTGTTTTCCTAAACTGTAACGTCGAATAAAAAGATCGCTTTTGCTTATTTTTGTCCGTCGTCTTTGTGAATTCTCCCTTCTTATGAATTACAAAGCAGTTTTATTGATGTATGTGGTAAACACACACACGAACACACACACACATATATATATATATATACATATATATATATATATATATAAAATGGGGTATATGTTTACCACATACATCAATAAAACAGCCTTGACACTGACCAGGTTAGTTTCCACCTGAATTCTTGAACTTGCTATTCCAGTAGTTCAACAGGGCCACTCAACATACACTGCCAGTGCCAATCCTGGGTTGAAACCCAGGATACCATCGAGAGCAAAGGCTCCCTTTCTGTGCTCCACTGCCTAGGGTTACTCAGTGTTGTTAGCCTTAAGTTCTGGATCCTCATTTTAAGTGCTCTTACTTGTAACTTGGTGGCACAGTGTTGAATCAGTCCTGAGAGTACAACGGAGCCGACTAGCGCCCCGTTACCATATCTCTGATTAACCTTGTAGAAATAACAATTCATTTGTGGACAAACTTACATTTACATTTAATCCTTGAAGTAAGCCAGCGTTTCTATAAAAGGTTCCATTTACATTTTCTGCTCATACCGTTGCGTGTCCCCTCTAAGTCAGCTTCAGCTGTAGATTTTTGAGTTGAGTAAAAATTTCGATTGTTCAGATTTTGTTTTTGAAAACCTGGCTCACAGACAATGATAATATATATAATATATATAAATATATATATATATATATAATAATATATATATATATTCATGGCTTTAGCTACTCATATATATATATTATATATATATTATATATATATATATATATATATATATATATAATATATATTCATGGCATTATTAGCTACTAATTATCCAACACACCTTGTTGGTGTTCCCCTCCAGGCTATTCAAGAAACCCACCACTTTCGATATCTCCTGTTCATTAGTCTTTTAAATAGCCATGTTTTTTATTTTTTGTAAGAAAATAACTGTAAACATTTGGAAAATATAATAGTGTACAAAATACTGTCATCTGAGTATTATTTTACCTTCCAAAAAACATCCATCAGAACATTCTCATAATAACTGTGAGACATTGAAATCCCAAACATGAGGAGGTGCGGGGATAAAAGGATATTTATAACAAGGTGGGGTTAAAGGTGATGGGGGACAGGTGACATTGGGTCGACTTAATTTTAAGTCTTTAATTATGAAGAGAGAGGAAAGAGAGAGACGAATGAGTCAACAAGCGCCCATTTTGCCGCTCTATTTATTTTTCTTTTCCTTAATTGCAATTAAGAAATATTTCAAACGGAATAGACCGGCTCAACAGACCTATATGAATATTACATATATATTAATAAATATATATAATATATATAATAAATATATAAGTATTATCTATATCTATATCTATATATATATATATATATATATATATATATATATATATATATAGTCTTGTGAGCCGGCTATTCGTTTGAAATATTTCTTAATTTTTTGTTTTTGCAATTTTTTAAGGAAAAGAAAAATAAATAGAGCGGCCAAAATGGGCGCTTGTTGATCTCTCTCTCTCTCCTTCTCTCTCTCTCTCTCTCTCTCTCTCTCTCTCTCTCTCTCTCTCTATATATATATATATATAGTATATGTATATGTATATGTATATGTATATGTATATGTATATATATGTATATGCTATATGTATAATGTGTATGTGTGTATACATGTACACCCAGTTACAAAAGCGGTGTCGCCCCGCCAGGCCTGGTTCGGTTAGATCATGCCCTTCTTGCCCTGAAAGTGGCCCACTTTCAAATAACCAGTACATAGTTAGAATGGTTCGAAAGGGAGGAGGAGGGCAATTACGGTAATCACGGAAAGAAATGCAATATGGTATTAAATATATATGGAGAGAGAGAGAATCTTTTATTCCTGTTTAGTTATTAATCTGACGGATATACTTGAGACCTTCTACTTTAAGAAACATGTTATCATATATCTCTTTTTGAAAATAATTATTATGAAATCTTATCACATCGTATTGTTTTTAATCGTTTTCACATTTTCTAAATAAAAATGCCTTAAATTTTGTTGGAACTGACTATTCATATTAATATTATTCAGACGAAAATATCCTTTTTAATTATCCTATAAGCATCTCTCTCTCTCCTCTCTCTCTCTCTCTCTCTCTCTCTCTCTCTCTCTCTTTCTTTCTGTCCTCCGTCTTATATCGCCTGGATTGATTATTTGAATAATGGCAGATGTTTGATATATTGGATGTGGCCAAGGATCACAAAACCGTAAACGGCTACTCTACCAACTTGTGCTAGGCTGTATCTGTTTTTGGCCTAGAATGACTGGACTATAATTACCTGTATTACCAATAATATATGAATCTGGCCACAAAGATGTTACACACCAGGTTTTGTAGCCATGGGTTGCATAAGTCATCAAAGCATCAATTTTGCAAGGATATTATTTTATCAATTAATCTATGCTAAGAACACATTACTGGATATGCTAATGTAGTACTAGAGGATTTGTATATATATGGCATAACTTAGTTGAGTTACCAGTATTTGAGTGTGATTCCATCTAGGCTACTTATAGAAAGTATTTCAATTTGCTGTATTTCTTATATCATAGAATATTTATTATATTATTTCCGAAACTCTTGTGAAAATAAATTATGTGAAATGAAATGCAGAGAAATGTGTGCATCGGTGCATTAACATAATGATGGTGAGGTATAAAGTATGCAGATGTTGCAAAACCGATACTATTAACATATTATTTAGTGTGTCAAATTATTTGGTGATAGTCTTTAGACCTAGTCAGATCGGGCACGTCTTAGCCTTAGCTAACCATCACCCCACCGCCATCCCACCGCCATCCCCCCAAACCCCACCCTCCGGCTCACGTTTGCTCACTTACTCCGCCTCCATTCACGGCTTTAGCTACTAATATCCAACACACCTTGTTGGTGTTCCCCCTCCAAGCTATTCAAGAAACCCACCACTTTCGATATCTCCTGTTCATTAGTCTTTTAAATAGCCATGTTTTTATTTTTTGTAAGAAAATAACTGTAAACATTTGGAAAATATAATAGTGTACAAAATACTGTCATCTGAGTATTATTTTACCTTCCAAAAAACATCCATCAGAACAATCTCATAATAACTGTGAGACATTGAAATCCCAAACATGAGGAGGTGCGGGGATAAAAGGATATTTATAACAAGGTGGGGGTTAAAGGTGATGGGGGACAGGTGACATTGGGTGACCTTAATTTAAGTCTTGACGGGTTCGCTTATCAACATTTATAAGGTAATGATAGTGATACCTTTGATGATAGCAATTAATATCAACGATTCTAAGTCGCCATCATGACTGGCACATAGCTTTATAGGGTTACTGAGATCATCTTTGTATATCTGGTTAATGTCTGTAACTATCGTTTACCTTATGAATCCTGGTTTTCCCACGAGGGAACGTGCCACACACAGCCATGGACGAGCTGTGTAACGCCAGTGGTCTTGACAGTCGTGTTTGCAGCCTTTGTGGAGGTTTATTTGGTAATTACGATATCTAAACTTAGGTAAGTGTTAGTCGAGGTCATTGTGTTGATCTATACGTTTGGAAAAACTGTTTAACATAATCTTGTGCACTATAATCTATGTATTATATACTTATCTATGGCAACATTTATAGGGATGGCGGCAGCAAACAAAGGTAACTCTGTTGAGCATATCCCTCAAAGGTTGCAAACACGACTGTCAAAACCATTGGCGTTATATACAGCTCGTCCATGGGAAAACCAGGATTCATAAGGTAAACGATAGTTACAGACATTAACCAGATATACAAAGATGATCTCAGTAACCCTATAAAGCTATGTGCCAGTCGTGATGGCGACTTAGAATCGTTGATATTAACTGCTATCATTAAAGGTATCACTATCATTACCTTATAAATGTTGATAAGCGAACCCGTCAAGACTTCAATTAAGGTCACCCAATGTCACCTGTCCCCCATCACCTTTAACCCCCACCTTGTTATAAATATCTTTCTATCCCCGCACCTCCTCATGTTCGGTTTCAATGTCTTACAGTTAATATGAGATTGTTCTGATGGATGTTTTCTGGAAGGTAAAATAATACTCGGATGACAGTATTTCATACGCCATTCATTTTCCAAATGTTTAAAATTTTTCATTACAAAAAATAAAAACATAGCTATATAAAAGACTAATGAAGAGGAGATATCGAATGTGGTGGGTTTCTTGAATACCTTGGAGGGGGAACACCAACAAGGTGTGTTGGACGTTATACCGCAAGCCACGAATACAGCAAGCGTGAGCCGGAGGGCAGGTAGGGGGTGGCCGGTGGGGGGGGGGGGGGGGGGGGGGGGGGGGGGGGGAGGGGGGGGGAGGGAAAGGGAAATAGGTTAGCTAAAACGTGACCGATCTAACCAGGCCAAAAGACTGTCCCAAAATAATTTGAGACTAAATATGCTAATAGCGTACGGTTTTGCACCACCTACATAATTTATACCCCACCATCATTATATTAATGCACCGATGCACACATTTCGCTGCATTTCATTTCACGTACTTTATTTTCACAGTCCAGTCAATCTAGGGCAAAAATAGATGCAGTCTAGCACAAGTTGGTAGAGGAGCCATTTACGGTTTGATGATCCTTGGCTACATCCAAGTAACATATCAAACATCTACCATTATTTAAATAGTCAATCCAGGGATATAAGACGGAGGACAGAATGAGAGAGAGAGAGAGAGAGAAGAGAGAGAGAGAGAGAGAGAGAGAGAGAGAGAGAGACGCTTATAGGATAATTAAAAAGGATATTTTCGTCTGAATATTAATTTGAATAGTCAGTTCCAACAATATTTAAGGCATTTTCATTTAGAAAATGTGATAAAAATTAAAAACAATACGATGTGATAAGATTTCATAATGATTATTTTCCAAAAAAATATATGATAACATGTTTCTTAAAGTAGAAGGTCTCAAGTATATCTGTCAGATTAAGAACTAAACAGGAATAAAAGGTCTCTCTCTCTCTCTCTCTCTCTCTCTCTCTCTCTCTCTGTCCACATATATTTAATTCAATATTGCATTTCTTACGTGATTACCGTAATTACCCTCCTCCTCCCTTTCGAACCTTAATAACTATGTACTGGTTGTTTGAACTGGGCAACTTTCAGGGCAAGAAGGGCATGATCTCACCGAGCCAGGCCTGGCGGGGCGACACCGCTTTTGTAACTGAGTGAACATATATAGATTTATTATATATCCAATATATAGATATATATATATATATATATATATATATATATATATGATTTATATATATATATTAATATAGTATATATTGTGTATACAATAATGTATATATATTATATACTTATAAATTTTTTCATGATGAAACCAATACTGCCCTGGGAAGGAGAATGCAAAAAAAAGTAAATAAGAATTATATTAAAAATTATATAACAATGGAAATTCCTTTAAGTTTTTTCCCTTTTTTGTGAACATGAGAAGTCCTCTGTAGAGTATGCAGAAAAATATCATCTTTCATAAAAGAATTTTGATTCTTGTGTCAACCGTGATGAGAAATTATATATTGAAATAGATAAATCTACAAAACATTATTGATTTAGTTACTTTTGTCAGGTACTTTACATTTGAGCAGAATGGTAATGGGGAGTTGCTTAACATAGTCAGTGACAGAATTTCCTCCCTAAAGTAGAAAGCTCATTACACTGAATTAAAAGAGGAGAGAGAGAGAGAGAGAGCGAGAGCGAGAGAGAGAGAGAGAGAGAGAGAGAGAGAGAGAGAGAATCAGTCTATAGTTAGCATGTATCAAAACTGCATGCTTCTTGTCAAATGATATCTCATTTCCCGTAATTCAGTTTTGATCGATTTAAAACGTGAAATTGGCACATGAATTCATCTTGTATGAAAAATCCACGTTCGAATCCGCAGCTGAAGAAACGTGCTCAAAACCGAGCCTTTAGGGGATTCCTCCCCCCAACCTCCTTGAGGAGAAAACGACGTTCGGCAAGAAAATTTGAGTGACAGGAAGGAATTGCACTGCACCTCCTCCTGCAGTTGTTTCTGGAATGGCCGAGAGGGACTGTCCCTTCCCTTTCCAGAGTCTCTCGAAGCTCTTAAGAAGATTAGATTTCCAAACGACTTCAGTTATAAGTCGGCTGGTTCGGAAATTCGAGTTTATTCCCGCTCTGAGGGAATAATGGGGCCATTTTCTATCATTTCTCGCTTGTAAGTGTTAGTGATTTTATTCCATTTAAATTGACTTCTTTGCGTGAAACAAATTATGCTAATATGCTTGAGAGTTATTCTGTTATTCCAAATATTATGATTCATATTTTAAGTGGCAGCGGCCGTTTATTTTCAGTCAGTTTACATAATTTCTCAATAGGTTGACAGAATTTGATGCTTTCGGTTTTATTTTTTAAACTATATTGAGTTTTCTGTGAAGCTTATATTTATTTTAGATTTTTTGTGATACCGGCTATTCATTATTAATCAGGATATATATGAGTAATTATTTATTTCACGTCGAACTTCATAGTTCACTTCATAGTTCCTCAGTTTTTCCTTCAATCGTATTTGTTTTTCTATCTTGAAACTTATTAAGGAAATAAGATCACGATTTTCATAATTGGGAGAAGTTGTGGGTAGAATTGCATTGTTTTTAAGCTGCTTTATACACAGCAAAATGGAAAATACTTTCCAGTCACCACAGTAATACCTGGATAAAAGGAGCGGACAGTAATACACTGTTAAAGGTGACAGACAGCACAATAATACATGGATAAAAGGGACAGTCACTACAGTAATACCTGGATAAAAGGGACAGTCAGCACAGTAATTTCTGGATAAAAGTGACAATCATCACAGTAATTTCTGGATAAAAGGGACAGTCATCACAGTAATTTCTGGATAAAAGGGACAGTCATCACAGTAATTTCTGAATAAAAGGGACAGTCATCACAGTAATTTCTGGATAAAACAAGGGAAGGGACAAGTCATCACAGTAAAATTTCTTGGGATGAAAGGGGACAGTCCATGACCAGTTAAACCTTTTGGTTCTGAAAATAAAAGGACAGTCCATCTAACAAGTAATTTCTGGATAAAATGGGACAGCATCACAGTAATTTCTGGATAAAAGGGACAGTCATCACAGTAATTTCTCATAGACAGGGTCTCACAGTAATTACTGGATAAAAAGGGACGATCACATATTTCGGATAAAAGAAACTGTAACACAGTAATTTCTGGATAAAAGGACAGTCATAGCAGTATGGTTCTGGATAAAAGGGACAGTCATCACAGTAATTTCTGGATAAAAGGGACAGTCATCACAGTAATTTCTGGATAAAAAGGACAGTCACCACAGTAATTTCTGGATAAAAGGGACAGTCATCACAGTAATTTCTGAATAAAAGGGACAGTCATCACAGTAATTTCTGAATAAAAGGGACAGTCATCACAGTAATTTCTGGATAAAAGGGACAGTCATCACAGTAATTTCTGGATAAAAGGGACAGTCATCACAGTAATTTCTGGATAAATGGGACAGTCATCACAGTAATTTCTGGATAAAAGGGACAGTCATCACAGTAATTTCTGGATAAAAGGGACAGTCATCACAGTAATTTCTGAATAAAAGGGACAGTCATCACAGTAATTACTGGATAAAAGGGACGATCATCACAGTAGTTTCTGGATAAAAGAAACTGTAATCACAGTAATTTCTGGATAAAAGGGACGATCATCACAGTAGTTTCTGGATAAAAGAAACAGTAATCACAGTAATTTCTGGATAAAAGGGACGATCATCACAGTAGTTTCTGGATCAAAAGAAAGACTGTAATCACAAGTAAATTTCTTGGATAAAAGGGGAGGGACGAATACAGACGTAGTTTCTGGATAAAGAAACAGTAATCACGTTTTTAATTTCATGGATAAAAGGGAAACGATCTCACAGTAAGTTTTCCTGGATAAAGAAGCAGTAATCACAGTATTCTGGATCAAGGGACGTCTCACACAGTAATTTCTGGATAAAAGAGACATTCATCACAGTAATACCTGGATAAAAGAGTCACCACAGTAATTTCTGGATAAAAGGGATCGTCATCACAGTAATTTCTGGATAAAAGGGACAGTCATCACTGTAATTTCTGGATAAAAGGGACAGTCATCACAGTAATTTCTAGATAAGAGGGATAATCATCACAGTAATTTCTGGCTAGATAAAAGGGATAATCACCGCAGTAATATCTATCAGTTCACCAACGGTTGTTCAAAGGGTGAAACATTGGCATGAAAAAAGTTAACTGTCAGTCAGATGTCAACAAAGAACCCTCCCCCTCTCCCTTCCCCCTCCCCTCCCCTCCTCCTCCACCTCTACCTTCTCCCTCCCCTCCCCTTCCCCCCCCCTCCCCCTCTTTCCCTTTCCTTCCCATATAGGTAGGTTGTCATTCAGTTTGGTCAGCTACTATGAGATTCAGGGCCTCTGTAACACTGTTTTTTCGCAATAACTTTTTATCTATGCATTTCATAAATATAACGCTTATTCAGAATACATATTATATCTACACATAAATTTTAACAGTATTCTGCATTACGTAGGTTGAATAAATTTGATACTTATAATGTAAAAGTGACTTTTTTTGAAGACGGACCAACTTACTCAGAGAAAAGGTTTCGAACGCACTCGTTACGTAACTTATGACAGCATTTCTTCCCTCTTTCTCGATGGATGATTGGCTATACGTAACGAAGGCTAAACCTCTGGCAACAATGACATACAAATTTAAATACAAGCAAAGCATTACACCTTTATGAACTCTGGAACCTCTTCACTGATAATTGTCATAATGAACAAACCAACAAAGTATGTTAATAAATACAAAAACACTTCGATTATTAGTCTAACTCCCAAAATAGGTTTCCTAAGAAATTACAGTCTACTTTATAGGTCACAATCAGATTGACAAGATGTAGGGAATAGTTGATAATCTTTAAAAACATAGTAGACAAGCTTGATTTGATAACTGCTATATCCAATGTCAAGTAATTTTTATTTATTGGCTATCTACCTATTTACTGAAAAAAAATAGCCGGTACCGTATATTGGCTTTAAACCTTCACCATTAATTATCGTCAGAATGATGACTTCATGAGGCTCCACCCACTTTTGCCTCGTTATAATTCAGGATAACACTGAAGGCTACCATGGGCGTAGTTGGATTAGAAAATTTAAATTCTGGCTATAAAAACTAATTTCTCGAGTAGTTGTAAGAAGTGCTAAATGATCCTCAAGGATCCCAGCAGTTGGCCTAAACGTTTAATTCATGTATATTACTGCTATACTGTTGCGGCACTACAGCTACAGTAGTATTACTACGCTAGCACTGATACCCCACCCACATCTGTGTATCGGTCCGCCATTCATAAAGTCTTTGGGTTTCAGAGCCGGTGGAGTTTCTGTCTGGTGGATGGACGGGGCAACATTTCGTCAAAAGGTGTGTTTACCTTGCTTACGTAATGAATATTTTTCGACTCTCGGCTCGTAATCATTGGCCATGGCGTCGGCTAGATCATTTTTACTCTATAAAAATTAAACTACCGGGTTTAGGTTATTGATAATGCTGGCAAAATTTGTGTGTGTTGTAAAATATACATATGTCAACTTTCAGCTACATCTGATGCTTTGACAAGGAGCAAAGTCCAAAAAACCGTGTTATAGAGACCCTGATCTCATAGTAGTATATAATAATATAATATATATATTATATATATATATATATATATATATATATTAATATATATATTATTATTATATTATATATCGAGCTACAAATGTCCTTTAATATCCAATTCGCTCTACCTCGGAATTAATATATTTTCATATATGTTTAATCGAGGGGGAATTTATTAAGCACGAACCATTGACCTCTCAATTCCGGGACTGGCAGTGAAACCTTAGCCAACCCCGCCACCGCAAGACATATAAGTTTATGCCGCCTCCCATCTCAAATACCTGCCGCGCTCAGGTATTTTTTGTTTTGGAGACTGCATCAAACCCATCTCGTCCTCGGTAGCGTGGTAGTGCTTTTGCCCACACGTAGTCATTATATAAGTCATATCACATTACCGTGATTCATATACATATATCGAGCTACAAATGTCCTTTAATATCTAATTCGCTCTACCTCGGAAACATATATGAAAATATATTAAAAGAAGTGACTTGAAAATCAAGCTAACTTTATTTTTGTTTATCATTTTGCACATTGTAAATCATTCGTTGTCAGCTTGCTGACATTTTTATATTTTTTGTTATTTTAAGGAGTGCATCACACATCAGCTAAAATATTCAACAGTACCTCAAGATAACTAAAGATGGAACAATGTTTAATTTAAATTTAAACAGGAAAATTTATGAAATTTCTTACAAGTAATTATACCTTTTGTATGTTTTGAATTTTTTGTTTCTTTACCAAGATGAGTTCAGCTAAGGGTAACTGTATGTACAAATATATAGTAACTCTAAATTGGCAAATAAATAGTTAAATGTTTAATTTCAATATGCGATTTCTTGAATGTCTTATCCTACAATATTTATAAAAAACATAAGAAGATTGAACGAACGAAGACTTTCAAATGATTATAATCCCCAGAAGTTCATTCATTCGTATTGAGTTTATGAACAGACAACGTTATAAATTTTGGCCGAGGTTTGACAAATCAATTCCCCCATGAAAAACATCTCGATCGTGATATGGCAGAAACTCGGCAACAAACCCACCCAAACAAGGAGATAGCAAACGGTAAATCGAACGCGATGATATCGTCTCATCGAATATCCCTCACCGACAAAACAGCAAAATTTCACTGTTGATCTTGGCGTGTGAGCGGAAGAGATTGGACCGTTTTTTACCACTCCGCTTCCAAGTCTGTTATCACGCGTTAGATATTCATGGGAATCCCCGCGGCGTTTCATTTCTCGCTTCTCTGAGGCAGGAATTTATTTCTATTAAGGAAAAATGGAAGGAGATTTATGGGTTTAAGTTAAATGAAAGAACAGTTGTGGGAAGTTGTTTTACTGGAAAAATTGCACATAGCATATTTCATTAGACCTAACCAACAGTTTTATGGATATTTAACTGATTCCGCAAAGAAAAAAATGAATGGGAAATTTCAAAAATCTTAATTACTGGAAAGTAAAAGGGGAACTATGCAACAAACAAGCATTCTAACCATAGAACGTGAATATGGAAGGGATATATATTTTCAATACATGGTTGAAATAATATCTTCCAGGCATATTTTTTTTTTCTTTTATAAACAAATGTCATTCTTCGTAACAGCTTTGAATGTGAACAAACTAATGTTATTTCCAGACCAAGGGCAATTCAGTACGAAATCATCGGTATTATTTATTTTACCCAAATAAGCAAACTGGATGATTATCGAAGACAAAAATATGGGAAGTCCGGTACACGTTAGTGAGGCAGTAATTGGCTTGAGAAACACACCAAGAGGACCAATGGATTAAACAGATAAATTATTTGAGAAGTGCAGCGGTTATATCACTTGTGAAATATACACTTTCCATTACCCCGCCGTAGTCATTCTTTCCCCATGGCCAAACCACCTCACAGTAGTATAATAAACCTTTTATTTATCCTAACTATTGTATTTTATCATGTATCTCCATATTTCTTATCCATACAGTTCTTCTATGGCCACATATTAGATCCAGAGTTAATCGCTACAGCTTCAAAAACACTTTCTTTCATCCTTATTCAATATCAACAGTTCTCAGTATTAAGGCGAGTTAACTTAACAATCCCTACATATAATTCAACTTCGGTGATCATAGACACAATCGTAATCCTAGAGAGAACTGGCTCATTTGCCAATCTAAAGTACTTACACATTGCTACCTAACTTGCATCGTCTGTTCTGTGACTGACCTTTTGTACCATCCGACAATATTCCATTATCTTAGCTAGGCAAACCTGAATGAATCATTGCAACATTCTTCTCCTGATTTATTTGCACCCTCATACCCTTACTCTTGCTCTCAGCTTCTGCAGCTAACAAATTTAAACCCTTTACTAGCCTTAACTCTTGAACTGTTGAAATCTCGCCAGGCAAATCAGACTGAGTAAAATTAAATGTAATTAAACACAAATATAAATAAAATATCAATTCCTCTACAGTAGTTCGAACCACAGCGATACACAAGATATAACAAACACTGGGTCTGTCCCATTCTTTATTCCTCCCCCTATTACCTTCCTTTCGCCTCCCTATTCCCCTTCTAAACCTTACCTTCATTCTGAGGGACCCTCCGGGTTTCCTTACCCTATCCTATCCCCCCGCCCCCCTACTGTACTGTACTGTACTGTACTAGCTCTGGCAGTTTCTCTTTATAATCCCTAATCAGTACTGCATCGTCTACGAATATCAAGCGTTTCAAAACCATTCGTGACTCGTTTGCTCACTGCATAATAATTCCAGATGCATATACAGTCCTTTTTTCTGGCCCCCTTTACGACACTCCATCCAGAAATATACTGAACTGCCACGGAGATATAACACGCCGTTCTTTTTGCTCTGCTATCACACCAAACCACTCTTTACACCTTTCATCCCACTTTCATATATATATATATATATATATATATATATATATATATATATATATATATATATATATATATATATATATATATATATATATGTATATGTATATATACAAACAGAATTCTCAGTAACAACTTTACTATATATAACTGGGAATGACTAAATACATAACAGTTTCCAAAGAGCAGCAAAAGACTATGAATAACAAAAATCTTTTGGTCAACAGCGAACGGGATTGTATTTATTTTTCGTAAATTCCATATACCTGAGGGTAGGAAGTACGATTAGTTCAGTAGTAAAGGAAATACATTATGATTTTATTTTTTTCTACGTATAGAGAGAGAGAGAGAGAGAGAGAGAGAGTAATTAAAGTCTCGTCTAATTAAATAATTTAATCTGAATAATGTAATAGTCGCAACTAATAAAGACTTTTCTTTCGGTCTTCAGATGCACGTGTTAGTAACGAGAGATTTTAAAATATCGTTGATCCAAGAACGTTATGCATTTCCTCCAATTTTCTGTTTCCTATAGTAATCTCTAATTCTAGAAAATCGGTAAATTGTTCATTACTCACATAATTTTGCTATACGTCTCTGACGGAAATATACGTAAGTGCTGGTGACCATTTCTTAAAAATGTTCGTCCCAGGAGTTTTATGGACATTTTTGTTCCTGAATTTGGTTCGGAAATTGATGGCCATGTTAAGCTTCGTCGTCAAATGTGTATTTTTGTGACATAATAATAATAATAATAATAATAATAATAATAATAATAATAATAATAATAATAATAATAATTTTAATAATAATGTTGGTACTAGTATGGTTTTGATATGGAGCTCTTATTAGGCAGAGGCCGAAAAAGCAGTATACACACACACACACACACACACACACACACACACACACACACACACATATATATATATATATATATATATATATATATATATATATATATATATATATAATGTATATATACGTGTGTGTGTGTGAGAGAGTAATTTCACACCTTGCTGAGGCGGTGTACTACAGGAAGTTAGCACTGCATTTCTCAGTGCAATAATGCCTCCCTTTTCCTCTTTTCGTTGCATGCAAGAAGACGAAGGTTATTACTCAAAGAAAACTTTCCAAGATTGAGAGAGGTACTTTTTGTTTGATCGTCTTAATATTCAGATGTTTAACTTGAACTGCATATACATTTCTTATAAAGATTGACGTAAATAATCATCTATAAAACTCAGACAGTACACTGAACAGGTTGAGCTCATTAATGGTAGTTTCGCTGAGAGCGGAGAGAATAGTTTTATTAACGAAGAAAAAAATGTTTCTAATTCCGTGATCATGACCACGTACACTTGCATCTTCATCAGGCTGCTGTACACATCTATCGATGAAGACTTGATCTCCTTTCGTTACTACGAATTCAATTTGCCTTGCGAAAAATAGACATGATGACTCCAGAGTCAAGCTTAGTGAATAATTTTCCGGGCCTCTGTTTATATTTCATATAACCTTTAGGTTCCCAAATCTTCGCCGACTTCTGTTTTATCGAAATGAACGTCAACGACAGAAAAATGAGAGATGAAGACCGTTGATTCTCATGAATACATAATGCGTGGAAAACAGATCTAAAAGAAACGCGATCCTATCTCTGACGTTCATCCGCTAAGATCAACACTGAATGTTTCGTTGTTTGTCTGATTCAAATTCTCGAAAACACGAAAGATTATTCTGTCCGTTCCGTTTATTATCCTCCATGCTCTGTATGCACGTCCAGGGATTTTACGTTGGAGATGTCTGCATTTTTTTTCTGAGAAACGCACCAAGCACTAAGAAAATAAAAATAGTTCGGTTATTGTGCTATTGAAAAGAAATATTTTTGAAATAAATAGGAATGAATTCAATATTAGTATCTAGTTCCTCTTGCCTACATTAAGATCTTAAAATTTTTCAAATGGTTAGTATTTAGATCAAATGAATCAACTTATGTTGAAAAAATAATCCTCCATAATATCTTAACGAACAATAAGGATAATGTCATTTTGAAAAGTTCAGCAAACACTTTAGGTAACTGCCCTTTCATGATTTGATTTCTGAACGTAAGGTATGAAGCTAGAGAGATTCATATTTAACACTGAAAGACGAAGGAAAGAATATCGTCCCTTTGAGTATTTCCATCCACTGTTTACAGGACTGAGAAGCAGATTCAGAAGGAACACTCATATTCTTCCTCGCGATAAGGAAGAGTATGTGAACATCAAGTATGCAGCTGATTCAGAATGCAGGAATTGCAAATTCACATTTCATTTGGAAAAGGAAGAGATTAAGTTCTTCCAGGGGGAAACTTGCCTCAATTTATAATTACCATCTATACCTGAAAATGTTTTCAGTAATAGAAGAGGCCCAAAGAAAAAATCCAGTTGTCTCTGTTTCATTGGAATCCCGTGCATGAACGTGGTTAGCAGAACAAGCAGTGCAACTTTCCAGCAACGTATGAAAAGCAAAGTCAAAACAAACTGTCCGCCTTGGCTTTTGGTAGAAAGCCCTGGAAACCTAGTTTTTCCACATTTTTGAGATGCGTTTTGTATGCGGCGAGCATTCATGGGGAACCACTTTCATTTCTGAAGCGGATTTGAAGAACCTCACTTCAATGAAAGGAAAATAACAGCGAAGGGAAACTCTGAATCCATATACTGGGTTTTTTTACTCACGCTCTCCTTGAAGCATCGCTCGATTCAAATGTTTCTCTTCCCAAAACAAACTGGCCTCAGGGAATAAGAAACGATTTTTCCCTTTATATTCATATAGAAGTTATTGGATTAAAGACACTTGACTAGGAATTCCTATCTCGGAATCACTGAAAAGTATAGAATTTTTATGACATCCCCCTCCCCCCTTCTTCTCTCTCTCTCTCTCTCTCTATCTATCTATCTCTTTATATGTATATTATTATATATATCTATATATTAATATACTATATAGTGTATATGTTTTATTTGTTATATGTATAATAAATATAAAATATATTATATATATATATCATATTATTATATAATATAAGTACATATCTTAATATATACTTATATACTTTATATATATATATATATATATATATTACGTACGGTATATGTATAGGTATATGTAAATATAAAAATTTATAAAATATTATATATATGATATATATATCCTATATATATATACATATATATATACTACTTTATATATATATATATATATATATATATATATCGTATGTATATGTTATATATATCTATATATATATATATATATATATATATAATAATTAATAAATCCAGTATCCATTTTCCCACTCTGTACCCAGTAATTTGATCATTTCAATTTGCATATATATGTATATATATTATATATATATATATATATATATATATATATATATGTATAATATATATATATGTATATGTATAACATATATATATGTATATTATATATATATATATATATATCCAAATTGAAATGATCAAATTACTGGATGCAGAGGGGGAGAAATGGATACTGGATTGATTAAAAGCTATATGGGAAGAGGTAGATATGGTAAGGGATTGGGAGGAGTATAATGTATATGGTATATATATATATATATATATATATATATATATATATATATATATATATATATATATACAAGCAGAAGGGAGATGTTAATGTGCTGTGGTAACTACAGAGGAATTAAACTAACAGAGCGTGAATTGAAAATTTTAAAGAGGATACTGGATGAGAGATTAGGAGAGATTGTAAAAATTGGGAAACAGCAATATGGGTTCATGAGAGGAAGAGGGAAGGTGGATTCCGTCTTCATAGTAAGATAGTTACTGGAAAAGAGGCTACAGGGAAACCAGGAGGTCTATTGTGCATTCATACGTAGACCTAGAGAAAGCATACAAGCGATGTTTTGGTGTTTGAGGAAGACGATAGTCCCAGAGAAATTGGTTATGCTGGTCAACATGATATATAAAAGAACGAGCACAAATGTAATAACAGCATTTTCCCTTTACATTATCGACATCAGACATCACTGCATATTGCTGCCAATTAGGCTGTGGCTTGAAGTAGCTATTTCCAAAATACGGTCCATATCCGATGCTTTGGTAAGATTTTATCGACGAAAATCAATTAGCCACGGCCATGAAATGCACTAGTAAGTTATGGTAACTACAAGTTTGACAGTTCGTTGCCCTATCACGTAATTCCAGCAGCCAACCTTAATATGGTCAGGTCGCTGAGTTTTTAACGATTTTTGTTAATATGGCAATTTGGTAATGACCGGAGGTGACCATTTATATTTTTCTTTCTTAACATTTGTAGCTTTCACTTTTTTATCATATCATTCTGTGATTACCTGAAGAGGAGACCAGTTGGTCTTGAAACTGTAGTGATTTTTAACGTTTTTAATGTACTCCCTAAATACAACGGATTATATATATATTTATATATATATATATATATATATATATATATATATATTTATATATATATATATATATATATATATATATATATGTATATATATATATACATATATACATATATATATATATATAAATATATATATATATATATATATATATATATTATATATATATATATATATATATATATATATATATATACACACACATTACGCTTTCCTTCGTTTTCAAATAATATTTATGACAATATGATTACATATATATATATATATATATATATATATAGATATATATATATATTATATATATATATATTGTAATTGTGTGTAATATAAGATCTGTGGAAGCTTACCAGTCTTTTCTTTGCTTTGTGCAGCACAAATCCTATACTTGACTCAAAAGGATACAGAAAATGATTACTGGGGAGCAGGAATTAGACCCAGAGGAAGATTAATACATATATTTACACTGCAATTAAATTAATTCCCAGTAACCAGCATGGGCATTACTTTACTCGAACCAAAGGCTCTTCTGGATGAATGCTGAGACAAAGTGTGCTTGGACCATCGTTTATAGATTATGGTGATTACAGCTCCACACAACCTCTCTGGGAAAGAGAGACTGACTGTGATTAATACTAATTCTGGCATGCACGACAAGAGAAAGTTTTTCAGCGGCTAATTCTGCTAAAGGTTGGAAGATTTGGATACTTATATATATATATATATATATATATATATATATATATATATATATATATATATATATATATATATAGATATATATATATATATATATATGTGTGTGTGTGTGTGTGCCTCGTGTGTGCGTGTGTGTTGTTCTACTGCTTTTTTTGTCTTTATACATCGATTTCCCTTTATCTTCATCTAATTTTTCTAGCATTTCGTTCAGTTATTTAATGATAGACTGAATATACAAATATTTTTGTGTTGGAAAAGAAAATCTTTTCATATTCATTCCTAACGATTTTGTCAAATGGATATTTCTTTTTAGATATCAAAAGCATCATTAAGGGTAATAATCTTATTTTCACCAATGAAAATCGCGATTGCTGATAAAATGTATTTCCACTACAACCGAGAATTATGGAATCATTGCGTCATGAATGGAATTATTGCTCGAAAAATAACGGGAATCCATCTGAAGCCTTTTGTAGGGGGGTGGGCAGGTGAAGCAGGGGAAGTGTTAACACTTGGCTCATTCAATTAGTGATCACGAAGGGGTAAGACGGGACGCTATAAAGTAAACAGGTTTAAAGCCTCAATTAGATCACCACGAAGGACCATTAAGGGGAATTTTAGACGGCGAGACAAAGGAGTTTAATTCGCAAATCAAATAGAAGAGAGAAATTCTTGTATGAAGCTTCAATGATGAAATGTACGTTATTTATACAAGTAATAAATGTCATTATTTACACAGTTTAATCATAAATCACTTGTAAGGTTAATTATAAGCATATATCTGCATATATATGAACAGATTAATTAGAAAATGACGTAAAGAAAAGGTAGACTTATTCTCATGCAGACCAATTGCATTGAGTACTTGACATAGCTTAACCTCTGACTTACCTTTCTCTTTAAGGGTTAAGAAGACCATACAGTATGTTAGGCTAAGTTTATTGTATATTGTAAGGAACAATCATTTTGTGTGATTCCATACAGCCCATAGAGTCGGTGGCTATCTGTTCCCTCACTGAACCTATGATCGCAAATAGAAATACCTTTTTATCAGACCTTTTTTAAGCTAAATATTATTTGCTTATTAGCTACTTTACGCTTTCTCGGCATTTTAAATACCCGGATACTTCGGGTGAGGTTCAGATTTAAATATAAATTAATAATGGTCCTGAAACCCATCTGAGTATTCCTTCATGTGTACACGAGGGAGAGAGAGAATCTTTGATATTACATTTTTTATGATCTAACTAATTCACGCCGGGAGACACATTAAACATGAAATATTCCGCATATGTTGCCTTTTCATCAAATATCTTAAAAAATATTAAAACCAACATAAGCATAAAACTATTTAAAGCTATAAAATCTCATTGAAATATTTGAGAAATAATTAAGAAGTACATTTTAGTAAAATATCTTCACTTCACACCAAAATGGCAACACCGCCCCTAGCTTTAAAAAGGAGAGAGCCATTTAAACTCCGTTGAATCAAATAGCTCAGTTCAGTTTGAACGAATACCTGAATCTTATGAACTCCATCAGGCCATTTAAATCGCGCCTGGAGTTCACCGTAACGGGGCGATTCATTGGCGGAATTTAAATGCCGTGTTTTTGTTTTTAAGCCGCGAAAAAAAAACCGATTTTAGCCTGATGTGATTTCGTTATTGATTTTTTTTATATAATTTAAGAAGTAAAGTCCCTTCTCTGGTCTCTCTGTTACTGTTTTTAAGTGTATTATTGCGAAAATTTATTTGTAATTTCATTGAATATAAATAGTTTCCATGCAGCACAGGATATTAGATATTTCAACCAAGTTATTTTGCAACTGCTGGGAGTATACTTTACTGATCATTATCTATCAGTAGGGTGTGTGGGTTAATTCGTAAAATTAATATATTTTTTTTCTATATTTTACCATTGAACACTGAATGAGTATTTACAAAAAGCATCTATAATATTACTTCAAATCTTGTACCTTACATAACATAGTGTTGGGTCGAGTAACGGGCCTGGAATCTCGGCCACGCTAAGAAAAATTTTCCTACATCTCCTTTGAATTCTTTTGTCGTGTAAAGTATGAGTACTATCACTGAGAGTGTTGTTCTTTCTTGTGATTACTTATCCGTCTAGAATTCATTGCTTTAACTAAACATGCTCATAAAAATCACACCACGTGTTATTTCCTTTCTAAGGTAAATGATCGACTGTCATCCAGTGTTCCCGGGTTGCGCTGTGTTGTTCAGCTAGTATATGCACACACACATATAT
The DNA here is from genome assembly GCF_015104395.2 of Macrobrachium nipponense. Classification (NCBI taxonomy): domain Eukaryota; kingdom Metazoa; phylum Arthropoda; class Malacostraca; order Decapoda; family Palaemonidae; genus Macrobrachium; species Macrobrachium nipponense. Next base: position 97,086,252 of record NC_061107.1, read on the forward strand.
ATATATATATATAGGCTGTAAAACGAATTTATGCAAGTATTTTGGGAAATGAAAGGAAAAGTCATTCCGAGACGACAATGTTCTATAAACATATGCAGCTTAAGGCTTCGTTTGTCGGTCAGGTGAATTCTTAAGATAACCTTTATCTTTGACGCTGGTCTCGGGCAAGTAAGACGGCGTTCGGGATATTTGAGTAGTCAGAGGTACTGGGGGGGCTATTGGGTGGGTGCTGGCCTGAAGGGGGATGGAGCTGATCAATTCACTTGATAATCTAAACAAGATAAGTGAGCAAGTTTAGGTTAAAAGCGTCAAATTCCTGATTCATTTGGAATGCAAGAAACTGGAGACAATTCCTTACTGTTCCATTACTGTGGAATATGGTGTTTATTTATGGGTTTTGCAACAGCTCAGAAGCTAGATTACACGGTTATGAACCCCACTGATTTAAAATAAAGGAATTGATAATGACCGATGTGAATAAAAGACCGCCAAATCATATGTGTTCTTTAGATACCGAAAAAAGGGAATAAATGCGCACATCATTGATATTTGTATCTAATCATTTGTGAACAAAAAAAGGAGTCACGCTCATATAAGTAATAAAAATTCGTAAACATAGACACATACACACACACACACACACACACACACACACACACATATATATATATATATATATATAATATATATATATATATATATATATATATATATATATATATATATATATATACTATATATACACAAAATAAAATGTGCCATTCTTATAGTTTCTAATCTTAATACTTAAGTATTTTATTATTTTGTATTTTAATAATGCCTTATATGTTCTGTCCACTGCGTTTGGTAGGTTTGATTATTCTCTTGCCTTAATGAGACAACATATAATGACCAAAATATTAGATTAGAGTTATTGGACAATATTCCATCACCGTCCCTAATGGCGTATTGTCTTGTTGACGAATGGTCGACTGCTGGATGCTCCTGCGCATTATACACAATATTTTTGCACATAAATGTGTAATAACCTTGAGTATACCAAGTGCTTCTTCTTCCTTTACAAAGTGACATTTTTATGAAAGGAGGCACCCAAAGATATTTGTGTGTATGTGAGTTGTATGGAATCGAACTCACCTTAGTGAATTGTGTTGCGCAAAAACTGTCACACAATTTTTAATAGTAAAGATAATGTATCCACGTCCACACCATCATAACATTCATCCTTCTAATCTCTCTCTCTCTCTCTCTCTCTCTCTCTCTCTCTCTCTCTCTCTGTCATATTTCCTCGAATGATCTACCCTTCATCCAAAGTTAATGACGTTTAGACAGAGCGCTTAATCATGCACGAGGTGAGGCGTGAACTTACAATTTCATTATGAAAACACTCTAAGAGTTCCATCAAGTAATTAAGTGACTGAAACTTTTAAACTGTCATTTCCAGTTTATTATTTATTTCTTCATCGTTATAAAATGACAACGAATCTTAGTTCATCTACTATTTTCAAATTCAGTTCGCTAAGCTGCTGTTTGCGTTTCAGTAAAATTATGTATAATTGTTGTAAAGCTTCACTTCTCATTTATCATAGCTTACTGACATTATGAATTCCTAGCGCATTTTATTTTTGTGATGTCTACAAGTTTCTGTTACTCTTTTTGTCTCCAGATGCCAGCAAATAAAATGTTCAAGAATGTACATTTAGGAACGGTGTAAGAAAAAGAGAATGACGCTCTAAAAGAGTGTGAAATATACTTCTTATTTAGAAAGGTTTTCATACTTTGGGTTGCCTTTATGATTTAGCACGGTAACTTTAAAATTCTGGTGCTTCTAATGTGTTCCCGAGTCTCTTTTCCTATGAACATTTCGAACATTGACCTTTAGATAACACCAACGATGCTCAAACGATTAAGTCTGCCCCGTTGGTCATTTTCTATGGAACTAATTTTTCATGCGAAGTCCCGGGAGATCTGTTCTTTTTTGGCTCAGTCACTCAATATATAAACTGAAATTTCAAGAAATTCATGCCTTTATAGGTAATTACTTTCGTATAAAAGCTAATTTATAGCTATTCTAATGATACAATATAACCACACGAAACTACCAAAACTCATGTCTATTAAAATTAGCTTATTTTTAACACAAAAAATGTGCATAAAACACACTGTTTACAAAACACAATGTATCCAAAACTGTAGTGAAACATGTGGAGTTTGGAATGAAGGTTTTTTTTTAGAACCTAAAGGATATTTCATTTGTGTTCTTCTCTCTGTGGTCTTCATGGGCCATAAATATATGGCATTAAACTTATCTTGCTGTTGAAGGATTTCCCATATAGGAATAGAAATATTTCATAATGATTAGGAAAAAAACACTTAAAACCTTAATGAAACAAAGAATTTTCTTACAGTTTTATTTTTTACTTGTTTTGATTTCTTCTACTCTACAAATAATAATAAACCCTTTCTCAGACTAATCAAAATAAGTGTAATATAAAATAGGAATGGGATTCTAATTATACATTTCGCAAAGTGATGAAATACTTTGCAAGGTGATAGTGCAGTACCTACCATAAGTTCTGATTAGGAATGGGTTTGCGAAGAGAAACACTTATTTATGTCTTACTTAACAAAAACTTTGACAAATTCGTGTGCTTATAGCTATGCATTTGCCTTTCACATGAAAAATACTTATATGTAAGATATCTTTTGCTATATTTCTCACAGCCTTCCACTATATTTTAAATTTAAGAAGTAGGTAATATAATGAATATTATCTGCAACTTTAAATTAGCATATTATTAAGTGAATCTTGCGTGAAAAAAGCCAGGCTGGAATATTTTAATAAGCGTAATACTGAAAGTTTGATGCTTGCAAGAAACAGTTATTTGTTACCGTACGTCAAAGATTGTGACGCATAATAAGAAATAATAACAGCAATACAATAATATTAAAAAAAAAAATTAGCTTTAACTGGAAGTTTCCACGATTTTCCAATACAGTGTGTTGCAAAGGTATATGTGCTAAAGTTTGCACTTTCATTAATTGTGCTAAAAATATTTGAACCCACAAACATTATTAAATTTGAAAGGATGACGACTACCTAATCAAAAATATAAAGAAAGAACCTATCATTTAGAGACGTCATTCGAAATTCTAAACCAGCAAACTTATCACGTGACGTCGTTTGGTAATCTAATCCTCTTAAAAGCTTCGAGAGGCTTTTGAGAGGGACCTGTCCCTCTCGCTGGTCCCTCTCGTCCTCTCTCTCTCCCCAGAACAACTGCAAAGGAGACGCAGCAGTAATTCCTTCGGGAGACTTAAATTTTCATGGCAAACGTCGAGCCTCGCTCAAGTTCCTTCCTTTATTCATGCTGTTGAATTCTTCGGTCAGTATTTTTAGCCTGGTCGAGGATTTGTTTTAATAGCTGGGGAGTTTTGTTCTCTCTTTTTCTTGTTCGATAAGAAAGACAAAAAGTTGGTATTTTCTTGTGAAAAGCCTAACGTATATCTTCTCTAGCTTTCCTAAAAGGGGTTCCCTCTCTTCTATTTCTTCGTTGCTGGTAAGGGGAAGTTCTTCCTAGTCTCAGTGTCTCACAACAAGCATTCAGTTTCACAGAAAACCTTTACTTTGTTAAAAATTTCTGATGGATATTTCTGTTCAGTCATATAAACAGTCTGATCAAAAATCATTCATAATACATCAGATCTGTAAGCTGTGTGAAGCCCTTCAACTCTGAGGTTCAATCACACTAATCAGTTCCCATGAACACTGATGCAGGATATTCACGAAACAGACAATAGTAAATGTAATCATTCTATGTAATTTATTCATGGAAACAATAAAAGATTTCGTGTGGTATGATCAAAGTCACATTGAAAAATAATAAACAGTGAGATGTAACTGAAATAGAAAAGAACAGGCAACTTGACAAGGTAATTTTTGAAGACAAAGTAAGGTTTCGTGACATCACAGTAAGTACAAGTTAGTGGCCAGTGAATATCTTTTTCCATCTAAGTGACACCCATAGTAGAATCGTAAGCAATATCTCTGAACTAATTTTTGCATGTTAAATTTAATACTAGGTCTTTTAACTATTGAATTTAGTGGTCCAGGATAAAAGACATTGTATAGAATTTTATCAAATTTTATAAAACAATTCCTTGTGTCTAGGGATACCAAAAAGCGAATTTGCTGTGAAGATTCTATATCAGAAATATCCGACAAGAAAAAGGCTTATCATGCATGGCTAAACATTGCATTTTTTCATCATGCAGTTCTAGTAAGACTTCTACCACAAAAAATTTTTTTCACCCAATTTCTTTAATTACCTTATCATAATTTTCTCAATCCACACCTTAACTATCATAACACTGCTTCTCATTTCATAGCAGCTTTCGATGTCTTCACAGTCAGAATTAAGGATTTGTCAGTCACTGGGAAGTTTTTTTTTATTCTTTTTTTTATAACTTAAGAGATGTGAGGAAGTCAAAACAAACTTCAGTACGCTTAAACAAAAGGATTTATTATGCCATGCTGTTAACACAACTTTCATAGCATCGCCATTACTGGCCAAAGACAAGGCTAAGTCTCTCGCCAACCACAAATTTACTATTTTACCATTAACCCAAGGACTCGCGATTCTTATTAAGGGATTAAGTAGGCAAACTTCAAAATGGCCCTGGAAATATGATCTGCACCACTAATTTGTATCGTACTATTCAACCCATGGTCTTCTACCATACTAGATTTAGCCAGTAACATTAGAAAGTAATCATGAAATTCTCCTGGTTACTGCCCACACACCAGGTGAGTCCCTGATCTCCTCAACATGCAACTGACGAACACATCAGTAATGGTATCTTTGGGTGAGCTTTGGTCCCTTTTCATGCTACCAGAGCTTAACACAGACAACAAGACACTGAAACTTAACCTTTTCAGCGAAGTTTGCCCATACCGTCTTTATGCTGACAACCGTGATGGTCTTCTTAGTGCCAAAGGTATGCCCTCACCAAAAGTATGCCTATTACCGGCTTCCTGAAGAAAGTGGAAAAGCTGTTGTAGGTCTCCAAAGTTTTGCAACAGATAGCCCCCTCATCTAAGAGACAAGAAAAAACCACCACAAGGATGACGATAATGCACAAGTAAACACTGTACACATGTAATGAATACATTTTAATAACAGATATTTTCCATATCTGTAAATAAGCCCATGACCCAAGGGGTCACAGGCGAGACAGAAGCGTGATAAATGTTCAATAACAGGACGTAAAATAGACCATGCCATGCGATGCTTGCAGTGGCCTGGTTTGCATTTGCCTGTGTCAACATTATCATATCTTGTAAACAGGTCACTTCCTATGAGAAGCTGGTGACCTATCACCTGTAGAGGAAACACGTGACTTCCGAGTCACATGTTAGTATTTTGTATATGCTGTGATAGCTATTATCAGCTATCGATGTGAAAGACTTTGTACACCAGTTCAGTACTTCTCCTCCAACAGAGCAGTCATTCCGACTAACTCTTCCTATACTCCTGTGATGGAGTTTGTAATAAAGTTGTTGAAGTTAACTCAAGGAGTTTGAGTCATCTCCCCTATACTGAAGAAGAAACTAAAATCTACATTGATGTCACTCAGACGAGAACGAGAAGTGGAACCACAATGCTTGCGTACAACAGTCGCGAGATAATAACACTCAACGGGTCGCCTTCCTATACCAAGGCGCAACCGTTATACACAGACGTCTGTACTAGCTACAAAAATTCGGAAAGCAGCATGAACTGCACCCTCAACTGCCACTGAATAACAAATTCCAAAGGTAGGCACCAAAAACACCTCTGGATCCCCACTCTGCCAGATTTTACATTGATGATGGTGCCTCCAGCAAGAAGTTCCAGGTGGACAATGGTACTCTTAGGTCATGTATCAAGTGTGTCAAAAACTGACTGACAGTAACTGCCTGACACCCAGCTGCAACTTCTGGCTACAATAGCATCCCCATAGCATCCTAACGGTCCTGAAACCTCGTCCTCAAACTGATGGGATGTAAATAGATGTGGAAATTTATCGTTGCTGATACCACAACACTATTTGGCACTGACTTCCGTGGGAACCACGGGCTGCTCATGGAAATTGCTCACTGTCACCTTTTAGATACAAATGCTTACACAACTCTTCATGGGTCCAAATAGGTTACTCGTTTAGTTGGTAGGGACCACTGACCTACACCACCTCCTGCAGGAGTTCTTAGTATATTCTGGCCAGAACTTAAACCCTAGGTTTACCCACCAAGAAGGACATATTCCGTCATTTCAAAACTAGGTCTTCCAAATTCCACGGCCAGCCTGCAAACCCTGAGCCTCACCACTCCATATGGTCAAGAAATCTGACAGACAACTGGAGTCCCACAAGAGAGTAAACACAACTAAACCTTCAGATAAAACCTGATCACTATCTACTTCCTCTCACGGTGGACACCACATCCACCCTCAACAGGCCAATAACCTTCGTTATTTTTGAATTAATGGAGTGGTACTTCAGTTCCATTCCACCAAAATGATAACTTAAACAAGGGCTGTAATTATGCCCTTCAGAATATACACTTCAAACTAACTGTTATTTGGCTTTTGGAGTTCAGGAAATATATTCCAGAGGCTGACCTCCCCTTCTTTTGCCAGTAACTGAAGAGAACACAAACAATATGTCAGGACCGTGCTATCCCTCCCATGGGAAAATGACCAACTCATTCATCCAAACAAATACGTCAGGCTTCCAAGAACACCAGATGTTTTCTCCCCTCGAAAATCACAAAAGAACAAGAAATCACAAGAAAGGTAAATTACTACCTTTGATTAATCCCCAAATATCGCCGACTCATGGCCCCACTCTATAACACCCTTAAATTAATGCCAAGACACAAGTGTGGGACCCCAACTAAAAAGATGCCATTAAAGCAACCAAAAGAGTACACATTCACACCCTAACACTAGAGTTTCCTAACACTTGCGCTAGCTCTGTCACAAAGCAAAAATCAATAATGTCACTGAACCCTTGGTTCCTTGTGTCCTAAATTAATGGAAGCAGAAAAAATACAGTTCATTTGATAGGTATGCCTTCCACCGCCTTGACATATCACTAACCTCTTGTCCACACCGTAAAAGAAACTGGATGCATTCTTAAACCAAACCTGATATTCTCATAACGAAAATCTCTAACACATGCTTTGCTTCCATCATAAGAATTCTTTATTGCTCTCCGTTCTATTCTTGGATAAATGCCCTAACACATTAATCCTTTCTGATTTTATGAATAGCAACATATCAGTATAATTAAACTGTCAGTATTCATATCTTGATACATTTATATCATCTATAAATTTAATTTACTTTACGTATTTTACTAAGCCCATTAAATGAAAGAAGATTTCCGGAAGTGTAATGCATAAAGTAAAATACAAAATCTTTACATATAAATTTCAAGAGTTTACGCTGCAACAGCTAGACAAAAGAAATGCTCCCTTGCGCAACTCATAACCAGGTCCCCGCCTGCCTTGTCTCATGGGTCTTGATTTTTTATCTCCTCTTTGCAGCCAGGAGTAAAAAAATTGCTTTGGCTTTTATTTCATTTTTTCTAGCACTCTCCGGTATACATAGAAAACTGCAAGAGGAAACCATGCCCTCCGACCTTTCCTATTTCTGTTCGATTGAACTTTGATATAAAAATCAACTGTTGCAGTTGCGGAAATCACTATTGGTGGACTGGAGCTTCTGATTCTTAAAACGAATAATACACTAAAAATCAGTTCAATTAAGCACAACGAAAAGCAGGCTAGTTTGAATATAGTTTATCAGCAGCACATACGCTCATGCAGTATATATATATATATATATATATATATATTTTATATATCATACATATAATATATATATATATATATATATAGTATATGTATATCATAGGATAGAGACTATATATATACTATATAATAATATATAAATATCTAATGATATATATGTTGTCTGTATATAGACATACTTATATATATATATATATAATATATATAATATATATATATAATATTTAAAAAATACTATAATATAGTATCTTGTATATATATATATTATATGTATTTATATATATCATATATATATATAATATATATATATAAAATTGTCTGTATATATACATACCTATAGATATATATATATATTATAATATAATATGTATATATCTATATATATCTATATATATTTTATCTGTATATATACATACCTATATGTATATATTATATATATGATCTATATATATTATATATATTTATCTGTATTATCATACTATATATATATATATATATATCCTATATATATATATATATATATATATATATATATATATATATATATAATATATAATATATATATATATATAGGTATATATATACAGATAATATCTATATATATATATATATATATTATATATATATCTGTATATACATACTTATGTATATATATATATTTTTTTATTTTATATATATATATTATCATATATATATTAGGTATGTATATACAGATAAATATATATATATATATATATATATATATAATATCTAATATATATTTGTACACACACACTTACTTAACTCCCCCAGGAACATGAAAAAAATACTGCCAAGCTCATGTAGGCGTTCTCATTGTTCTTTAGCTTATGGCAATACTGAGTATTGTGTTAAACTGGAATAGCAAGTAATTTTGCATAATTCCTTATTTGATACATCCAAATTAACAGATATGTGAGACTATTAGATAAAATGTGCCATACAGTTCTTTCCTTGTAGTGCTAACGATGTTTTTTTTTATTTGTAAAGTATGTAATAGCCGCCTTCATTGTTTACATTTGCATTTCACATCGATAGATAAAACAATTATAGAAAATTAGGAAAATAAAACTGTGCTACCAAATTTAACGACTGTGTTAGGGAGTTTAGGGAGAAGCACACATTTCCACGCGTCCAGGAATATGAACTATGTGCAGAGCTACCCTAATTTCATATCACAGTGACAAATGGAGGATATAACTCTAGCATCCTCAATATGTTTATAAAGTCGAGATAAATACAGATAATCTTCCAGTCCAATCGAGAGATGAAGATGCTACCTAACGCCTACCTTCAGTTGAATATTTCATCACCTCTTGATTTCCTGAGCTAAGACTAAATTGCTTCTGAATAAAATATGCCAAAAATGCACCTAGAGGTTGGCATATATACAGTCTTCAGTGGGCCTAAAGCAAGCCTACGTTGACGAGTTAAATGAGAAGACACACTGCTATACACGTGCAAACAGATTTGCACTGGTTACCGCGTTTACAATAAGTATATTTGCCCTGAACATCTTATAAACATTCACTTTTACAAAAGTAAATAAAGGAAAAAATTGTGTAATTGAAACAAGAAAAGAAAATCAGTTGTCGAGTAAAATAGGGGAAGATATTTTTTTGCCACACAATTAGAACTGAGGCAACGTGTCACCAGGAAAGAGTTATGGTGCTTCTCAGAATGTAACTTATCCTATAGTATATGTTCTGTAGATCGAATATTTTTTAGCTTACTCGGGGAGTAAGCCTACAAACTACTTTGTTGTTGTTGTTTTCGTTCTTGTTGTTGTTCTTGTTGGGGTGGGGGTGGTTAGGAAAGGTCTATGGAGAGCCTATAAAGGTCTAAAATAAGTGCTTCGCTTTGAGTTAAAGATACAGGAATTTTACGATAAGATATTTATGATTTATTTATTAGAATGAAAATGTTAAAAATAAATAATGTGCATGTTAAACAGTACAGATCATCGATTTCTAATAAAATATAGTATATTCATTTTAATTTTCTTTGGTGAAATAACGCTCTATTTGACCATAGGCTGTTGCATGCGCACCGAGTAAGCTGGAGTTAGGATCATGCCTTGTTTTCAGTGATTATGAAGTTTAGTTCACATGATCAAAGGTTACTGTTACTAGGCATAAAGTCTTATATACCCAAGTTAATTGTACATCCTTCATCCTTTATCTTATTTTCTTATTATTGACTGAAGTGCTTTGTTTTGCATGACTGAAGGGAGGATCTCTGATGTTGTTCTTTGTAGCTGCTTCTTTTTAAAAGCCATTTCAATGACTATACGTCAAGCAATGGCCATGAAATAATATGCTCGAATCTTGCATTGTACTGTTGTCTCCATACCACGGCCTTGCATTGTCTTAACTTTGATTTTCTTTGCCTGGAAGTGAAGTCAGCAGAACTTTTAAATTTTATTTATCTTTTACCAGTGCGAAGCCCACAACTTAGATTACTGGAATCGGTGGATGAGACTTTCTGACCCTTGCTTTCCTAGGTAGATAAATTGAGTTCTGTAAAAAAAATTTGCAAGGTCAACAAATAATAAAGAAAAAAATATTCAAAAAATGCTATGTCATCAATTCATCAAGATTGCCATAAAATGAATCAAGAAATATCTCAAGCATAGCACTGCTAATGGAGATTCTCGATGGCTGGCAACAATACAAGGCCAAACAGTGCACCTGGAGACAGCGAAGTCTTCTAGGGCGGCGAACTTTTATGCAAAAAGAGCAATTGTTCATTTCAATTACATTCTAACATGCGATCAAGGACTTAACAAACTTCGGAGTATTTTTCTCCTAATTCTAATTTATAAATTAGCTTGATCGTACAAACTATTTCTTAAAATCAACCCATATGCAATCGTGAAGCACTCTCCATCTACCGTATATGATTTCCTGAGGCCGATAATAATCTTTAAAAAGAATAGCCATATATGTAAATAAATCTGGTAAAACGAATACTGCCTTATTGGTGAATAAATTTGCTTATGTAACTTGAATTTGGTCTTCACTAAATGATATTGACCTTATACGAAATTGGTGCCTACTGATATGTATTTAATTAATTTTGCTTTCACAGATCATTGGCCAACTTTGAAACTGTTGACTTTTGATTGATCTTCTGTCTATTGTTTTTATTGAGTGAAAATATAAAATCAACAATCGTGTCAGACCATTCACTATTTCGATAGGTTTTATGTTCTAAATAACTTAATGCAAATCCCTGTTTAGATTCCACTGTCCTGGACTTTTCAACCACGCATACAAAGATCGTTGCTGTAGACGAACAAAATGAACGGTCTGGGTTGAGCAGAAGTTAATATATGTTCCCTCTTTCTTCACGGTAGAATTTTGACAAAGCTAAAAAATATGAAGTATCCTTTTAAATGATTCGAGTATCATTGATTGCAAAATGTCACGAAACAAAAGGCTTTATAGGATCATCCCTTTAGAAACGATGAGGAAATTTAATTTGCGATATGAATTGCACGGTTACGGCTCGACCTCTGACGAAATACTATGAAATACCATCACCTCCGTTCAGCGTCTATGCCTATCACTTTATAAATATCCGTGCAAATATTGTTCATATTATCTCTGAAAGGTATGGTGTCCACTGCACGCTGTTTTTGTCAATGAGAATAATAATCTATCAAAACGCATGCTTCTCAGGTTACCTATTCTATCGTTAATTAATTGAAAAGCTTTCTTAAAGTATAGATAAAATATATCGCAGTCTCATTTCTACTGATTAGATTTATCACATTGTTAAGATATTATTAGGAAAACTCGAAACAGGGTAAGCTTATTTTGATTCTCTGCAGAAGTTCTCATAACTTACGTTTAATATGGATCATCCTCTGAAAGGCTCTTAAAAGATTTCGAGCAAAGAGGAGTTAAGTGATCCTCTTACAAGAGGAAGTACCACTCCTTCCAAGAGTCTCTCACGCGGTATTTCGAAGATCTCGGAAATATTAGAAAACAAAAACGAATTTCGAGGCTGCAGACCCACAAATACCCTGCGCTGACTGTTACTCTTATCCAGGATTACTGTGCTGATTATCTCTTTTATCCAAGGATTAGTTTCCTGATTGTCCCTTTTATCAAGGTATTACTTTAGTGACTGTCCATTTTATTAAGGTTTTACTGTAGTGACTGCCCCCCAGGTATTACTGTGCTGGCTGTCCCTTTTATCCAGGTATTACTGTGGTGACTGTCCCTTTTATCCAGGTATTACTGTGGTGACTGCCCCTTTATCCAAGGATTAGTTCACTTACTGTACCTCTTATCCAAGGATTACAGTGCTGACTGTCCCTTTTATCCAAATATTACTCTTGTGACTGTCTATTTTATCCAGACATTACTGTTGTGACAGTCCCCCAGGTAATGCTGTGCTGACTGCCCCATTTATCCAGGTATTAGTGTAGTGACTGTCCTCCATGTATTACTGTGTTGACTTCCACTTTTATCCAGAAATTACTTTGCAGACTGTCCTTTTTAGCCAGGTATCACTGTGCTGTCTGTCCGCCAGGTATTACTGTGCTGACTGCCCCTTTTATGCAGGTATTACTGTGACTGTCAATTTTATCTACTCATTACTGTGGTGACTGTCCCTTCTATCCAGGTTGTATTACTGTGATGACTGCACCATTTATCTAAGGATTACTGTGCTGACTGTCCCTCTCATCCAGTTAATACTGTGCTGACTGCCCCTTTTATTCAGGTATTACTTTATTACTGTCCCATTTACCCCCACTAAGCCTAAACACAACAAACAATTAACTGAAACACCTCCACTAAACCGAAGCACACCCCCTGCTAACCTAAACACATCCCCACTAAATCTAAACAACCTCCCCCACCCGCCGTCCCACTTAACCTTTACATATTGTGGATGTGTTTGTTGAGTGGACATTGGAAAAAGAGTAGTGTTTCAAAGAAAATACAGCAAAGTTATTCATGGATTCCTTAGCGTGAATTCATGATGATCTCTTTTTCCTGTCAACACGAAATTGTAACGAGCGAAGATAAAAGGAAATTGTAAAAGAGAAAGTGAGGAGTGAAGTGGTAGTAGTGAGCTGGTGTTTACGAAAACAATTAGATGGCCGAGCCAGTAGAGGTGTCAGTGGAAACTCGATTATTATGAGACCCTTTATGATGACACAACAAGTTAAAGGAAATATTAAGAGCACTCCCGTCCTTCCTTTCTGTGTTACCTTTCAAACATTGCTATTTCTGTTATTTTGATAATTAATCCTAGGCAGAGATGGTCCTTAGCATTGTATTTTCAATACATCTTTGTTTCATTTTCGATTTACTCATGTAATCGGATAACTGATAACTTGTAGTGGGCAAACTGACAGAGAGAGAGAGAGAGAGAGAGAGAGAGAGAGAGAGAGAGAGAGAGAGAGCTTTTTTCAGAGAAATGACCAAACAATGTATTTTTGCAAGGAATAATTAGATTAAATTTTTTTGAAAGGAATACGGCAAGAATCACGAAATACTTTAGCGAGCAACTGTCAGGCTCTCATACTAGTAAAGCAGAGTTTAGCTTTAATATCTACTTCTTTGGTCTACGCCATGAGAAACGCTTCCTTCACAAAGCACAGCAAAGCCTTTTGTGATTGGTGCTCACCGAGTGCTCGTAAAAGGGATCCGCGTCTGACCCTCAAAGAGAAATGGCCTCTAGTCGGTTTCTATCGGATGAGTCAGGGAAAGAAGGTGCAAGTGATGCCAGATATCTGATTATAGTGAAATGTACATGTTGAAATGTAATTTGTTCGCATATCTCCTGGCAAAAAAATATCAGACGCTACTATTTCATTAAAATTACATCTTAATACACTGAAGATGTATCAAATTAATATTTGAAATATCGATACAACAGCAAGTATGAGCTTGCATTCGTTTGTGACACTTTATACGTGAATATCTTAGACTCTACACACGAACACCATAGAAACCAAATATATAACCAAGACAGGCGTAGAACGACGAGAAATTATAGGAACTGTAGAAGAGCAAATATTGGCTGCGATCACCAACTTGTCACTGGAATTGAAAGCACCCCACACAAAAGTTGACAAGGCATCTGAATTTACTATCGTAGGGGTTCTAGCAAATGAACATCGAGATGGTTTTGCATTAGAATGCCGAAGTATATTTGCAGCTGTATAAATCATACATTCAGTTTCATGCGACATGCAAGGCTTCCATCTTATTTTCAATATATATATATATATATTATATATATATATATATATATATATATACACATTTGTGTATGTGTGTATAATTTGCACACACACGCACACGCACACACACATATATATATATATATATATATATATATATATATATATATATATATATATATATAGAGAGAGAGAGAGAGAGAGAGAGAGAGAGAGAGAGAGAGCGAGAGAGTTTCTGTGTTCATGTTTGGCATTCCAATAGTTGTGTATAGGATTTTTGTACGGATGAAATGTTAAAAGTAAACTGAGTATATAAGGTGAAGTAATGAAAAACAAATATTTTCTCAGCCTTTGTGCTAAGAAGGTCTTGGAGATTGAGACAGGATGGATTTGCTAGGCGATATTAAATAATAGACGCAGTCAGTGTACAGTTGGAAAGGACGTGTTAATGTCTTTTGTCTGGAGGGTTTGGATAAATTTTTACTTTAAATCCATGAACATGTTCCAGAACTGAAAAGATGATTTTCCTACTTTTACGTGTGCTTTGAATGGTTCTGAGTTTCATTTCTTTACCAACTGAGTAGTTCAAGGGATACTTACATGTTACAGTTCAGGGGACCACTGTGTGAAAGTAGGTTTTTTGTTGTGGGGCAAACATATTAAGAGTGACATACAAGGATAGATTTTACCTAACTTGATTTTAGGTAGGGTAATATGTTCTTATCTAACCTTGAGGTCTTTACCCCGTTTGGGTCTCCACCTAATCTGCCTGGGTATTAGGTCCTTACTTAGCTGGAGTAGGGCATCCCACTACCCCCACCCTTCCATCAAAACCTGACCCTGGGACTGTAAATGAAATCATTTTGGGGTTGTTGCCTAACATCACCTAACCTAGGTAAGTTAATAGTTCTAAAAGGAAGTACAAGAATGATTGAGATATAACATAACTAAATAAACCTGACTGTATTACAGGGTTTTATCTCTTGGTTTGACGTAGTTTAACAGGAGTGAGAGTGGAGGGCCATTTTACTTATGTTTTCGGGAATCTCTGTACTTGCTAAAAATAATTTTCATTGGTTTGCATACAAGATACTTAAACATATAAATTTATCTCATACCAATACAGATTGCTTCGCATGTGTTTCCAGACTGATTTTACTCCACATGAAAAGATACTTATGTGTCCAACTTGGAAAAGGAAAAATTATGAGGAAAATTGATTCAAGAACACGTTTGCAAATTCTTAAAAGACTTTACAGTACCAATGAATCAGTTTGGTATTAAAAACTACTCATATGTAGTTTTGTCAATAAAGAAATTTGACTTATTCTTAGTTTACGCTTATATTCTGTTGCAAGATCCTTTTGTTTAGATTGCTCATGCTATATAATGGCGTCCCTATAATTTTTTGCTAGTAAGAAGGAGTGATCCGACCTTCAGCTTATCCGAGGCTCGTGCTAAAATCTACGGTGAAATAGCGTGTTGTTTCACCAACGAAAATGAAAATAAATACTCTATACTTTATTAGAAATGATTGTTCTGTACAGTTTAACATGCACATTATTTATTTTTTACATTTTCATTTTCAAAATTAAATCATAAATATCCTATCATGAAATTCCTGTACCCTTAACTCAACGGAAAACACCTTTTCAACCTTGTTAGGCTTTTTAGCCTTAATCGCCGCGGAAATGACTCGGCTGATTTTAAACTGCAATTTTAGGGGTTGAGTGAGAAAAAACAAAGATCTTATATAGTAGATTCACATCAACCGTGCATCTGATGTCTAGACCAGTCCCTTACGACGCTCCTGATTGGCTGTTGATGAACCAATCACAGGGCTGGAAACTCTCAGTCTCTCTCGAGAGTTCACATAAGCAGGATGTATGTTCCACCTCTCCCGAGGGATACTTTTGAAAGACGTATCCCTCAGAAGTGGAACATACATCCTGCCTAAGTGAACTCTCTCGAGAGACTGAGAGTTTCCAGCCCTGTGATAGGCTTATCAACAGCCAATCAGGAGCGTCGTAAGGGACTGGCCTAGACATCAGATGCACGGTTGATGTGAATCTACTGTAGTATATACTCTTACCCGCCGTCACTCTGCCACAGTGGTCCCACGTGAACTGTGTACCCATTTTTTACTGTTGAAAATTCCATTTTGCCTCCATTGAGGCAAACAATTCAACGAGTTCATCATCAAAATATCGAATCCTTCGAAAAAATATTTTATTTGTCGACCAATCCGCAGGCGGAAATTTGAGGTTTGGACAGAATGTTAATTTTCCTCCCTGAAAACAATTCATATCTAGGACATGTTTTTTATTCTTTTTTTTTTTACAGTAGCTCTAACTTTCCCTGCTTTGCTATGAGAGAGTATCATTTTTCTTTGTAACTTAACGTTTATCAGATAAATTCCATTTATACGTAGAATGACTAGATTTATAGAATGTATGATTAAATAGCAAGAAATACTTATTAAGAGCAAACAAAAAACAAATGATAAGTCAAATGCCCGTTTGGTCATATTCAATCTTTGGTAAAACTATAATATGCATTTAAAAGTAATTAATGGGAACTTTTTTATACTGGAAATGCGAAATTCTCTGGCGTTTTGATTCCTTCAATTCAATGAATTTGAATTAAATTCCGGAATCTTTGGAAACAATGTAAATTGCATTGAAAATGAAAACTACGCATTTTAAGAGTATTGTGCTTTATTCAGAATTTGTAACTAAATACATACATATTACATACAATATATATATATATATATCTATATATATAATATATATATATATAATATAATAAAAATATATATATATGTGTGTGTGTGTGTGTGTGTGTGTGTGTGTTGTGTGTGTGTGTGTGTGTGTACGCGCGCGCGCTTGTGTTCGTTAAAAGAAAGACATAACTATTTTGTACTCTCGAATATTATGCAACGTATAACCCATTGTTATCAAAAGCTCTTTATTGTTAGAATAGCTTCCATCCAAAAGGGAGTTACATATAAAAAGTACTTTTTGAGCTTATGCCTTATGGACAGAATATTGGCAAGGACAAAATTTTAATGCACTCACCATCAAATCACTGTCATTTTATGTTCCATTTCAGAAGCTCACAGCTTCAGATGTGGCTAGGGTCGGAGTACTTATACCATTTGCTTCCGGCATAAATCATGCAAAGTTAATGAATTCGATATGAATAATATATATAGATATATTAACCAAAGAGCCCTCTTAATCTGTCAAATTCTGGACAACCTTTTAGGATATGCTTGTCACTACGAAGCCTTAGATCCAAAGGCAAGAATATGGAGTAAATGCTGACGTCCACATCAAGATTCGAACCCGCATCTGGAGTATCAGAAAGATGTGACCTTGTACTTATACGCACTCGGCATGCGGTTCGAATATTGCTATAGACATCAGAATTACTTCATATTCTTCCCTTGGATCTAAGACTTCGTAGTGGCAACCATATCCAGAATAGATGTGACGAATTCGAGAAGTTAAGAGAGCACTGTGGTTATTACAGTTACATACGTATTTGGTGAAAAGTGACCCGTAGTATATATATATGTGTGTGTGTGTGTGTATGTGATATGTATAGAGGAAGTTGTGACATACGAACGCTTGCCATATTCAGCAATTTTGCAAGGTGCCTTAAGTGCGTATTCAACTCTTCATTGTTCGTCCGCATAGAGGCCATGCGGATTCTATCCACGTGGGAATGGAAGTAAATTTACCAATTGATCCATCAGGGATCTGAACATTGTTCGGGGAGCCACCTGTCATGTCATGCGTCAAGGAGGAAAGTTTCCAACATTATAGCATGGAATCTTTTGGTTCGGTTCTAATCGCATTCGTGGGTGTGTCAACGGAGATATGCGTTCATAACTTCGTTGCAAAATCGCTTAAGTGCGAACCTCTGGCGAAGAGTCTTTCATTCCTTTGTACAAAACGAAAGAGCCAGTCCGTGTTTGGGACACACTAGGAAATGAAATTCCCTTTGCAGAAAGTAACTGCCGAACTTTAAAAGCCTTACTAACTTTTACCAGTTTTACCATTATAGTTTAGTGATTTATCTTGTTTATCAGTATTTTTCACATGTTAGGAAATGTGATTTATCACTTTTTTTGTGAAGAATTTTATTGTTAATGTGGGGTATTCGTTCTTGGGCAGAATTTTTCAATGGACCCATGATTAATTGGGGACGATATGCTCCTGTATAAACAAGCATTTATGTAAAATGGTCGATGTGGGAAGTGGTCGGTTAAAATGGAACTAATGACAGAAATGAATTTGAAAATTAAGTGTAACGGACTTAAGTAAAATGTGGGTTGGTTTGGCGGTTTCGCGAGGACCCACGTATCTTACGTGGCATACAATTATATCCTTTGCTTTGGGATAATGCTTAATGGGTTTAATATCCATCTTCCATAATTTCATTCTACATGATTCGTTGTTAAATTTGATTAATAAAGTTTAGTTTTGTAATTTTAGGATTTGATTTGCACACCTAAGACAGAAAAGGGAAATGTATGACATGTCGAATAACCATTTTACAATGGTTATTCTACATGTCATAGTTAAAAATATATACTTGATAAAAGGGGATTTGACGTTTTAAATAATACATATTGCTCGACTAGATAAAAACATATTGCCAGCAACATCTGATTTATACTAGATTCGCCCTAAATTCCTTATATGCTAGTGTTGTTACAAGTGATAAGTATGATTAAATAGAAAAAAACTAAATTTACGACATACAATAATGAGAAGTACAAAATGGTTCAATTACTGACAAACTGTGACTTCTTAGAACTTAAAATCTTAAAGTCTTCAGAACTTAAAATCTTTAGAACTTAAAATCTTAAAAATCTGAGAGAAGGAACTTATCGGCTACCAGCTCATTCATTCACATCTAGTCGCACCATCACATATGCCATCTTTGGGCAGCTTCATTAGCATTGTAGAGCTCTTCTTCGGTGCGCATCGGACCAATCCACAGTTGGTTCGGATTGGCCTTGGTCTGGATATGGTTTGGATTTGGTGGCCACAGGGAAAACTGGGTAAAAGAGTATAGCCGGTAGCTACGGTGTAGCCCCACTTTGGGAGGTTATCCCTTGTTCTCACCAAGGTCTAGGGAGTATAGGAGGTCTTGTCAGCGCTCACATAAAATAAGCCTATTCTGCGCAGGTCAAGAGCGTGACGTCAACTCAACCTTGCCTTAGGCTACCAAGGGGAAGGTCCTTTATTAATCCAATGGACAACAACAGAAATATACATGTGTTTGCGGATGTTCCACTCCTAGTTAAGCTTTTTAGAAATAACTTTCTTGACCATGGATTCATATTACCAGATGGTACGAGTACGTACGCTCACTAAGGTCCAGTTAGAGAGCTAATAAAGCAGAGTAAAGTAATCTTCGGAAAGCTCATAAGCTTTCCGAAAAATATCAATGTTGTTATAGGTAAGCAACGAATGAAAGTTAAATTTGTTGTGCAACTGCTGTCCAAAAGTACCTATAAATCTATTGATCACTTCGGCAACCAGGGAAATTTGAAGAGAAGGACTGGAACATTACAAGGCATTTCATTCGGCTTGTTGATGGATGGTTTGATTTGTTTTATTCTCGACTGCCAACACCGCGAGCCCTGTTCAGTGTTCTCCAGTCCGTCCTTGGTAAGTTAGCACTCAAGAGCAATGACTTGCCGGGTTCTTGGACTGCGATAGCTTCTGGAAATTGGTCGTATGACTTCCAGTGATCCACCTGTACTTTTTGGCATCCTTAGGTTGCAGGCTTTCAACCGGCATGAAGCTTTTTCTCGACTGGAGACGTCTCGTCACTTCTTGGTGGTGGTAGACCGGGTGTCTATTGTCAGTTTCTTGTAGGCATTTCTGGGTTCTTGATTGGCAGTGACGGCGGATGTGCGATAACTGCCAGCCTATAGACTCACCACAGGCTTGAGCAAGCCTGTGAGGAGTCGACCCGACTCATTCAGCCAGAAGATACCAGCTGGACACAGGTTTCATTGTGTTATCAATATATACTATATATATATATATATATATATATATATATATATATATATATATATAATATGTCTGGCGCCTTTGTCCTGCAGTAGACTAACAGCGGCAGATGATGATGATGATATATATATAGATATATATAATATAGTATAATATTATATTATATATAATATATAAAAAAATATACATATATATATATATATATATATATATATATATATATATATGTGTGTGTGTGTGTGTGTGTGTGTGTGTCTGTGTGTGTGTTTGTGTGTGTACGTTTGTGTTTGTGGGAGTGTGTCTGAACTTCTGCATTAACTAACTTATTATTTAGTCTCTGGAGATCAGTAGTCAGTAAGTCAGTTTATTAACTGTTTAGTTTGATACATTTTTAAGGATTTTGTTGGCTTTCTGACAACATTTCTTCCCATAACATTTTGATAACATTTGATAACAATTTGAAGGCCTGTGTCATGACTTTACCCAGTTTCATCCAACCTCTCTTAATCCTTTTATCTTTGGTGAAAATGTAGTTAATTTGCCTTACAGTTTTTGTATTACAAACAAGGAAAAGTTATTGTTTTTAAATATTTAAATGTGTCGAAAATCTAAATAAAATACATTCTTAAACTCCTTGAAAATATATTTTTTTTAAATGGAATTATTACAAGATATTATTGTGAAGAATTTGGATGATAAGTAATTCATAACAAATTAAGTCCCGGTAAACTTACAAAACAAGCCAGAAAACAAGAGTTTACGATCCCCAGTAATTATATTTAGTCTGTAGAAAAAATGGGGTATGTGAGTAATAATAGTGGGAGAAATAATAGCATGTTGAGTAAATGGCCCAAAAACAGGAAATATAATTATTCGATGTAGGTCAGCTTTCGGTCAATAACTGGAGCTGAAGAGGCGCTATTCTTTTCTTTCGAGGATTCTCAGACCTTATAGATTAACTGGATTTCATTCGCAATTTTTGTTTTGAAAGAATTTTCCGGCAAAAGCCATCTTAGTGTTTCCAGGAACGTGACCAAGATCTCACTCAGCTCGTTTTGAACCACCTGTTCCGAACACGTTCATCATTGCCTGAGATTGCGTCGTAATTTATTCATAAGATATGTTTTTAAACTCTGAGTATATAATATCTATTGTTTATCAACCCCGCCCCCCTCAATGTATTATACGTAGATAGTTGCAATAGTTTGTCTTAATGTGTTTGTTCAAAATGAACACCAAAACGTATGTATTTTTTTTAATGATTAAACGTTAATTAAGGAGACGAACGCAAGTGAAATGGTTCCAATTTCATCATAACGACATTTTGTATACTACCCTGTATTTTTCCGCTCTTATCTCCTCCGGACTTTTGCATTTGCTTTGTCAGACATGTCACGTCTGTGTCGAACCCTTCCATAAATGGCTTTTCTTTTTCCATCAAGCTGCAGTTACATTTCATTCGCATTTTATTGTGAGCCAAAACACGTGGATGCCTTCAACATAAAAGTAACAAATCATTTCCAAATTTATGTCCGCTGACGCTATATCTCTTCAACAAAGGACTCTCTTCAAGGCGTCGCATCGAAACATTGATAAAATATTATTTGATACTATTTTTTCCTTATCATTTAAAGATCTGCACAGAACTGCATCATTAATAATCAGCTGAGTGTTACACAATTACCAATCAGCTTTCATGGTGGAGGTAGGTTGACACCTATGCTCTGTTCAAAACCTGATTTCGACAGGTTTTCTACCACTCTTGATGGAGTAGTGGTCAAAAGCCACTGTAAATCGTTGTTTTTAAACCAGGTAGTGGTTCGAATCCCTCTGGTGAAAGTTATTCTCGAGGTGAAGCGAATTAGATATTAAACGAAAAGTATGGCTTAATATTTGTGAAGTTCGATTCTCCGCCCTGCTAACGTGGAATCAGCGGAATCTATTTCTGCTGATTAGAAATTCATTTCTCGATATAATGTGGTTCAGATCCCACTATAACCTGTAGGTCTCGTTGCTATGTAACCAATTGGTTCCTACCCACGCAAAAATATCTAATCCTTCGGGCCAGCCCAAGTAGAGCTGATAATCAGCTCAGTGGCCTGGTTAAACTAAGATATACTTTAACATGATATTTGTGAAATCACAATATGTCTGGGTGAATGTGATATACAATGCAAAATCCACTCTAGCTCGAAAATTATATATACTATATATATTTATGCATATATATATACATACATACATACATACATACATACAAACACACACACACATTATATATCTATATATATATATATATATTATATATATATATATATGTGTGTGTGTGTGTGTGTGTGTGTGTGTGTTATGTATGTGTGCGTGTGTATGTATGTATACATGTATGTATATATATATATATATATATATATATATATATATATATATATAATATATATATGAATATTATCACATCACCGTGATTCATATAGATCATTCGAGCTACAAATGTCCTTTAATATCTAATTCGCTCTACCTCGTGGAATTGATATATTTTCATATATGTACCGAAGGGAATTTTTTAGTTGATAATAATTTCGTCCCCTCATGGGATCGAACCAGCGTCCAGTGGACGGGAACGAAATCAGGACGGCCTAGTGACGTTATCAAGTCGGCCAACTTGATAACATCACTAGGCCGAACTGATTTCGTTCCCGTCCACTGGACGCTGTTCGATCCCATGAGGGGACGAAATTATTATCAACTAAAAAATTTCCTTCGGTACATATATGAAAATATATCAATTCCGAGGGTAGACGAATTAGATATTAAAGGACATTTGTAGCTGGAATGATATATATATATATATATATATATATATATATATATATATATATATATATTGTGGTAGCATTCCCCTTCTCTACACATTTTTCTTGGAAGGCGGTTGACAATCTCATGTCCTTCCCTCGCCTATCTTGGATCAACCACCGCTGACTAAGTGCTAGGTACGCAACCTACTGTTTTGGATAAACTAACATTTATCAAGAAGCGCCTCCATCCTTGCCTTCCCTCCAACACACGCCAGATCAGTCTCAGGTCCTCCCTTTGTGGAGACGTCGTTTTCAGTTACCTAGGAAAGTACCCTGGGAAGAATGAAGTCATTTTCTTACTAGAGGGAGAGAGTAACATAGATACGTTGCCCTGAAAATCAAATGACATTGAACGTACAGCAGAGCCTTGAAACTTAAGAAAAAAAAGATAACTTCATTGCACTTCAATAGATAACTGAGTAACATTATATGCACCAGTCAAATGTTTTCCTCAGTAATGCTATTTCATTTTTAATGTCATTAACTTGATGATACGGAAAGTAATAGGATGAAGCCGAAATGACCTGGCGATGAACTTTGATGCCATCAAGTATTATATCCAGCCCTTTTTCATGTTTTAGGAGATCTCATTAATTGAATTCGTAGCTCAATCCTTTCCTAATAAGATTACAAGTGTTGCTGCATAACCTCGTGATTTTGATTGCCTTCTGATTCAAATATTCTTTGAGTAATACGGGATCAAAGAATGACTGAGGTCTCTTTGTGTACCAATTGTGTCATGAAATTATTCTTTTATGCAAAGAAGGTTAACGTGTAAACTTAACCGAATATTTCATAAGTTAGATATATAGCTTCACTAAGGTCTCCGAGTTGAAATATAAATGGCTAAAATAATCCTCATTTAAAAAAAATTCTCTAAGTAGAATATGAAAGAAAAGCAAAGCTCTTCTTTAGAATACCATATTTGCAGTTCATGAACAGCTACACGAAACCTATTACCGTCACTTGCATTATTCTGTTCTATCACAGAATAATAATAGTTCTAAGATTATTTTAACCTATCCGGTAGGTAAATTTGACTTTTCTGGCCGATGACCATGTATTTGAACACTTCCCCTCTCTCGACAATTTGGGATGCTGCATTTTTTCCTCGACACCTCCCTTGGATTGAATCCAAATCAATTCATCGGGTCAATGAGCGCGAACTGACCCTCCTCTCGACCATCATCTTTCTCTCTAAAAAAACTTCATCTTGAATGTCGTAATTCAGAAATGTCATTTCCTCCATTGTTATATTTGCTGGATGAAGAGTCTCTTCTCAGGAGCCGTGTAAAACTTGCCAGTCCCACCCTCCAGCGAAAATCCTTCTGATACTTGGTTCAGAGAGTCTCTCTTCCCAGAGGTGTTCGTTTCCCGTTACTTCTGATTGTTCCGACATTTAAAATCTTTTACAACTGGGAATGACGCTCCACTCCTCGCTCTTTTTTTCTTCTTCGTTTTTTTAATTTTCTGTAAACGAAAACTATTCAGATGGCTATTTGTCTGTCCGTCCGCACTTTTCTGTCCGCCCTCAGATCTTAAAAGCTAGTGAGGCTAGAGGGCTGTAAATTGGTATGTATATCATCCACCCTCCAATCACCAAACATACAAATTACAGGCCTTTAGTCTCAGTAGTTTGATTTTATTTAAGGTTAAATTTAGCTATGAGCGTGCGTCTGGCAACGATACAGTACAGGCTCGAGAGAACAGAGGTGAGAATGCTGAGCTGGATTATGTGAATATAGCTGCTTCAGAGATTGGAAAATGACGAAATTAGAAGAAGAGCAGGCTTTGTAAAGATTACAGGGATCATAAGAGAGTCACGATTTAAGTGGTATTGGATGACGAGGAGGGGCTGGAGAGGGCTTGGAAGGAACCTGTTAGAGCGGGGGTTCTTAACCCTTTTTTCCCGTAAGTACCCTCGAGTTATAAGACCATCTTTCCCAAGGCCAATATACTGTCTTGGCCTTGATCTATCCGAACCCCCAGTAAGTTGACAACGAGCATAATAGTAATATATTGACAAACTCATTATACAATGGCGCTGGAAAGGATATTATTAATTATCAAATGATTTTATGTTATAATGACTTTATAAACCAGAAGCATGAATATTTCAAGCATTTTACAAGGATAATACATATACAGGAGTGAACCATTATTTACTTCATTACCAAGCAACATGTAATGAAATTTAGTGTGAAGGTTGTGTCTGTTTGTTGCAAAGAATTTGTCCAATTCGAGGAGCGCTATTAGACAGGCGCACACCTAGTTGGTCATGCTCCACATGAAGCCGTGATCGATGTTTCGTTTCCATGTTCAACAGCGTTGGAAAACCTTTACTCACACAGGTAAGTACTAGGAAATATCAGCTAAGAGTTCAGGACAACATCAGATATAACAGGGTAAGTCTCACTCATTGTAGACCAGACGTTGGTCAGGGTAAGTGTTTAAAACGCATTTCTTGCAATAGCGTCATTCACCAACTCTAAGAATTCTTCTTGCGTGTTGTCTGGGAGAAGGCGCGCATTCACAACGAATGAGTTTCTAATCAATTTTGATTCCAGTTCACTCAGTATTACAAATTTAAGTAGAGACAAATTTTGGGAAGAGAATGTGGTGTGTAATGTGCATGTAGTGTGGTGCAGACATGAGATGTGTGAGAGCCATATGGAATCACTCAGTGTGGAGGAGGAAAATTGTTGTTGATTGTGCAAAAAGAATGTTCTTAACATAATAAAAATGCGATGAATGTACTTCATTTAAGTCAACAAAGTGCCTGCGACGGGCAACAACTAGACGTGCATCAGTGCCTGGCAGCTATATTAGGTAGATTCACATCATCCATGCATATGATGTCTAGGCCAGTCCCTTACGACGCTCCTGCTTGGCTGTTGATAAGCCAATCACAGGGCTGGTCCCCGGCTGGAAACTCTCAGTCTCTCTCTAGAATTCACATGGATGGGATCTATGTTCCACCTTTCCTCTTTCAAAAGTATCCCTCAGCAGAGGTGGAATATACATCCTGCCTATGTGAACTCTTTCGAGAGACTGAGAGTTTCCAGCCCTGTGATTGGCTTATCACCAGCCAAGCAGGAGCGTCGTAAGGGACTGGCTTAGACATCATACGCATAGTTGATGTGAATCTACTATAGCTGACTGTCCTTGTAAGCAGTCCCCAACCTCACCCAGAGCTGCTGTTTGAATATAAAACGCCATATATACTACGGCGCACGTCTCCGCAAAGCACAATCGCTCTCTCTCTCATTTTTGTTCCTCCAACTGTTTTTCTTTTTATTTGCTCTCTCTCTCTCTCTCTTTCTGCATATTTTAAGATGTTTTTCGTCAGCGATCCAAGTACCCTGTAAACGTGAATCCCAGGTTGAGAACCCCTGCGTTAGAGGAGGAAGATCAAGAGGGAGACAGAGGATTAGATAGCGGGATAAAGTGAATGAAGATATGGATAGAAGGCAATGGAGAAGGCGTATCAGGCAACTGACTCCTTAATGTAGGATAACGGTGGGAAAGAAGACTACTGGGCCTTCGTTAAAGTTTTATTACTCGAACTAAAAACTGAAGGAAGGTCTCTTCTGTGCAAAGATCAACAAACAAAATCAGTCATACATGACAGCACATTGAGAAAAAATAATCATAGTGTGCATACATAAATATTCATAATAATTCGAACAATTATTAGTTTATATTTATTCGTTGACTGTAAGAGCATAGTTTTCCTGGTATAAGGATTACCACGAAATTGAACCCATAATTATCTGGATGTAGAATGGAGGATTCAAGAACAACAACAGTTTTCGTAGGAGATATTGTGCAAGTAAAAATATTATAGATATTTTCAATATTAGTATACATTATGAGCATTAAAAAAGAAACCGATTACCTCAGTTCTGACAGGCCATTTATTTTTCATTCTCCCAAATCCAATGGGAGTTCACTCATTAACTCATACATAAACAAAATAAGAAATAAATGCTGGAATTTTTAAGATACCATCCAGTAACTGTTCTGAGATTTACGTTAGGGAGGAGAAAGGTTGAACCATCTAGCAAAATCATTACGATATGTATCAGAGAGTTCGGGGATTTTTGAACATATAAGGGATAAAGGCCATTCTATATATTGGAATGAGGCATAATTTGGTTTTCAAAAGTAGCTGTCCGTGTAAAAGGAAGATGCTGGAATCTGCTCTCATCGGTCAAACCAACAATATAATCCTGTCAGGAGGTCACTGGAAATCGGATCTCACCGACGAATTAATCATCAGGCTTCCTCTCAAGCAGATGTTCCAGAGAATAGGCAGACCAGACTGACTCTCTCTCTCTCTCTAATATATATATAATATATATATATATATATATATATATATATATATATATACATACACACACATATATGTAGCTATATATAAGTACATACATACACACACACACATATATATATATATATATATATATATATATATATATATATATATATATATATATATATATTGTGACGAAGTGGCCTAGAGTATCTGGGTCTGGATACCATTAATACTTGGTGCACGAAGTAGTCAAAGATCTGTGTCTGGACACCATTAATATTTGTTAACCCAAATTGCCAAGTATCTGGTTACTACACTTACCATTTGTACTTGCTAGTACAAGAGACCCTTTTATTCCTGGGTCTGGGACACCTTTGTACTTAGGGCACAGTTTGTTCAAGTACCTGGTTATTACTTACCTCACTACAGTCAGACACCTGACCTTTCATCACAAATACTAAACGACTGAATACTCTAAAGGTAATAGTGATCCCTTATATAACTGAACAGTCAAGAAAACAATCAGTCTAAGTTCATTAAAATAGGTGTGAGGTGATCCTAATTAAAGGGCATCACTCCCACAATTTCAAATATAAGTATTTCCCTGATTCTGATTTATTTGTGGGAAACGGCATAATTATCACTCTATATTTCTACCTAAACAAAATAAAATATAATACTTAATTGTTATATACTGGTGGAAGTAAATGAAACTCTTCCAAAAATTTTAAATACAAAAATTTATTTATAGATTCAAAATTTATAAGTGAAATTCACAATCTCAGGGAAATTGTTATTACTTGAAAACAAAAGTTTAATTAATTCTTG
>NC_061107.1:97114868-97117368 GCF_015104395.2 Macrobrachium nipponense
AAAAGTTTAATTAATTCTTGAATTAATTATTAAGCAAAATTAAATCAGAGTTTATCAAGAAAATTAATCAAATTAAATTATAAAGCAATAATTAGATTTGAAATGAAATTTAATTAAATACAAATTAATTTGCAAGTGTTAGATTCAAACAATTACATAATAGAATATTATTCAAACTAATTAAACAAAATAAAGACAATGCAAAAACATAATGCATAATATGAAAACAATTAAAGCATTGACAGTACAAACATTAAGCATATGTCAGAAGAACAAAGCAAAAGAAAAATGTATTGAAAATGATAATTTTATCCAATGGTAAAATAAAACCTCGAAGTGCACTTCAAAACATTTGTAAAATACCTGTTTACACAGCTGCAGCTTATAGGCCTGTTACACACTTTTACACTTTCGTGGGAGCCTTCACAAAACTAATAGAAATAATACTATGCTCAGATTCCACAAACAACACATACATTAAAGCAGTTACTGAGTGACCTTCTCAAATACAAAATTAATGTGAGCTACGTTAAGTTAATGAAACAGCCTCGCAACCAAGCGAGCGCGAGAGAGAGATTTTGAGAGAGAGAGAGAGATCCTATCCCTCACGCCAGCTGCTAGGTCTCGGGATCGAAAGAAAGGTTTTCTATCCCCATAAGCGTATGGGCGATTAGCATTTAGTTCAAGACGAAAACATATTACATCATCTCACTATGAATAACATCATTGTAGGGAAGGTCCTCAAGGACTCAATGCAGCCTGGGAGGGTCTTATGCACGTGTTTGCACAGATAAAGAAATCAGCTTAGCTAAGAAATTCTCAAAGTGTGACAACAACCCTCTTCAAAAGGCTTATGAGCTTCCACTCTCTCTGTCTTACGTTACTTCAAAATGAAAAGTTGGACTACTTAACACATGTTATCTTTAAATTTGGGAATCTGAACACACAAACATACATTTCATAACATGATACACAGGTTCTGAGGTGAATTAATCATATTACCAAATTTATAATTGCATTACAAAACTTACACTATAAGATTCCTTGGTGCCCAATATATATATATATATATATATATATATATATATATATATATATATATATATATATATATATATATATATATATTTATAATTAAAGGAGCCCATAAAACACCAAAATATAGAGAGAAAAATACTATATTTCAGAGACTGCTGTCTCCCTCTTCAGTTAGATGAATGAGAAAAGTTTACAGAAAAGGTGGTATTTATACCAAGAGGTCCATCTAAGACAAAAAGAGTATTGATCTATTAGAGAAATTTAAAGTAATTAATCCTAATCTACCCTACTTTTATGGCCTTCCCAAAACTCACAAAGACAATCTTCCATTCATACCCATCGTTTCATGTGCCGGAGCTTTCAATTACAAAATTTCTAAATGGTTAGCTGGCCTCCTTTCCCCTTTTTTAGGCACTTTTTCTCCCAGTCACATTAAACATTCGGAAGATTTTTGTCACATTCAGAAGAAGCATATACCACTTCACAACATAATACTTTTAAGCCTTGACATAGATTCCCTATTCACAAAAGTACTAGTACAGGATGTTCTTCAGTTTTTGAGGGAAAAATTATCCCCTTATTCAGATCATTTCCCATTGGCGCTTGACAAAATAATAAAGTTAGTTGAATTATGTGCATCTAACAACATATTTTCATTCGGTGAATCATTCTATGAGCAAAAATTCGGGTGTAGTATGGGTAGTCCTTTAAGTCCTGTTTTAGCCAATCTGTACATGGAATATTTTGAAACTACTGTAATAAATGCAATAAAACCCAAAAACATGCTGTGGATGAGATATGTAGATGATATTCTAACATTTTGGGATGATAGGTGGGGCAATTTAAATGAATTCCTTTCAAAATTAAACGCATTAGTGCCCAGCATCAAATTTAAAGTTGAATGGGAAACAGATAACAAAATTCCTTTTCTTGATGTTTTAATAATCAGAGACACGACAGAATACAAATTTACCATATACAGAAAACCAACGTTCTCACTTTCATATATTCACTACTTTAGCTATCATGACAATACTATCAAGATAGGTCTAGCCAGCAACCTATTCCTAAGAGCCTTACGAATTTGTTCCCCAGATTTCCTGGAAAAAGAATTTGAACTAATTCGCAAGCAACTTTCATCTTTAAAGTATCCTGACCATATAATTGAGAAAGCAATTCAAAAAGCAAACGTAATTTTCTACCGACCCCCTAAAGACAAGACCAGAGACACACCCAGCAATAAAATAAAAATTCCCCACCTGGAGACGATTAAGAGAGTAACTCACACCCTTGGGAATCCCCCAACCCTTTTTGCATTTACCTACCCAAATACCTTAGCCAAATCCTGATTAACGTCCAACAAAAGACATCGCCCAAAGACTCTGGGGTATATGAGATCCCATGCAGGACTGTGACCAATCTTACATCGGATTTACAGGTAAATCACTTCCCCAGAGATTAA
>NC_061107.1:97122368-97124868 GCF_015104395.2 Macrobrachium nipponense
GACGAAAACTTGCTTCATATATTTGGCAAAAATGTATTTAATTTTGTTTTTTAATGAACAAAATATATATATGAAGAGCAATTAACTGTCTTTTCCCGTTCGGTTTTAAATTTATTACTTGGTACTAACGAATGTTAATATTCTATCACAAAAGGTATTAAATTCTCCCATACTCTTTTATATCAGTACATAGACATAATTAGCATATCCACCACGGACCGTACTTCGAATTATAATGGACAATAATGTTTCTTTTAAATATTTCACACAGAAGTTTCCTTAAAGGGGAAGAGTGAATTGTCTAGATTACTGGCGAATTATGCTTTAGGAATTAATACAAAAGGTTTTCGTTGGTTATACATACTTGAATTAACCTGACTGCTCACTAAAAACTTCCTCTTGTGTCATGTGATGCGATGAGAGAACTGGATCACAATATCCTGCTGGATATTGTGGAGCACCATTGAAGTGTCAGGTCTGGTGGTCAACTGAGACCTGCTAGAGTTACTCTGTGCACAGAGTAGTTTAGATTCGTAACAATAAACCATTCAACCTCAAGGTTTAAATGAAGTAAGAGGAAGACATATCGACGTTTTGGAATCCGACCTGGGTAGATTTCAATTATTTTTTAACTAACTAATAATGTCTGATCCCATCTTGAATGGAAAGGGGTAAGTTCAGAATTCCTCCCTGGCTGTGCTTTTGACGAGGCTGTTCTCCGTTTCTTACATGCATGCCTTTAGTTACTAGATCTCGGTAAAGAATGGGCTAGCAAGCAATAAATTGTAAAGCACCTAAGGACTTGCTCCCCTGAGTATAAAGATACAAGAGCGATTACATTCCCTCAAATATACCGACTTCGTCATTAAATAAGTAAAAAATGCGCTAGAGTTTCTTCGGCTCAGTCGAATTTTCTGTACAGAGTCTAATGCTGTATGAAATTCTCATTCGCTACCCTTGAAACACTCAATCGCGGCTCATGAAGCTTTCAGCCATGGTCCGGTTGTGGCCTGTGAAGTTGGCACCTATTACGTTGCCATACGCACGATCATCGTAAAATGTAACTTTAAATTAAATCAAACCTACTGAGGATACAGGGCTGCAATTTGGTATGCAGATGATTGGATGGGGTTGGATGATCAACATACCAATTTGCGGGCCCTCTAGCCTCAGTAGTTCTTAAGGTCTGAGAGCGGACAGAAAAAGTGCGGACGGATAGACAAACAGCCATATCAAGAGTTTCCTTTTACAGAAAACTAAGAAAAGCAGTTAATAAAACGAAAGTTGAAAATGTGACACACAATCCAGTTGCTCTCACCTTCCCTAATGCGTTTTGATCTTCGGCCATTAAAGATTTGGGGAAAAAAGGAGAAGTCTAACGGTAAAGGCGCTTACTACTTGATACCTAGCACAGGATGTAGTTTTAGTGCAAAGATCCTGCCCCAGAATGCATTTTATTAGCTTATGTGCATTCGGAGGCATATTATTTAAATTATACGATATATATATATATATATATATATATAATATATATATATATATATATATATATATATATATATATATATATATATATATATATATATATATATATATATACACGTACACTGTTAAAAAACCCCGTAGTTTTAATCAGAAAATTACCGTAAAAATATACGGTTTCCAGCCGTATTTCAGAAAAACGGGTGGCCATCCGTTTATCGTAATTGTTAAATCTTTTACGGGTATTTACCGTAAAACCATTGCTATAAGACATCTGCCCAAAATTACGGTCGCAGGGCCGTAATTTTTGGTATAGTCCTTATCATAATGGTTCATATAACTTAAATATTTTTCTGACAGAATTGTGTTAAATGTTAAGACTAAGCCTATATGAAACATTAAAAGCTTAAAATTTTCTACTAAATCATTAAAAATACAATATTGTAGAAGTTATTAGTTTTATTATTATCGCATTGGCATCTGTCCATATGAAGTTGCCATCCGCTACCATCCCATGTAACTACAGAATTATTATGTATTAATATAATAATATACTTGTACATTTACCATTTCCAACATTACGTTTTATGAACAAACGGGCAAAAAATAAAAATTCCACTGTATATTCAAAGGACCAAAAACATCATATATACTACGATTATCCCGATCAGATACGCATTTCGCAATGCGTGTGTTTTCATTTCTGGCGGGCGGAGGCGCCGAAACAAGTCACTGATAACAACGAATCCCCTCAGCTCATCACAGATGTCTTTATTGTGGTTTCTTCTACTGTTACGAAGAGTGAAGTTGTGAAATTGTGAAACAGCATGCAGGTGAGTTTTTAAGACCAGGTGTTATGCTTTTTTATTTTTTATATGATCAAAACTTTACTGTTAGTTGCGGCCTATAATTAGATTAGGACTATTATGTATGGACCCTGCCTCCGTCGACGGCTTGCGGGACGAGTATTTCCCCCTAATACAACCTGTATAATTAGATGGCAATAAATAATCCAGGA
>NC_061107.1:97129868-97144545 GCF_015104395.2 Macrobrachium nipponense
GTTGTAGTGTTTGGCCTTCTAATTGTCACCCACTGTGAAAATATTTTTTTTTCCTGGCAGTTTCTGCAATAAAACAATGCTTCACTTAAATAATATATATAGATGATTGCATTTTCTCTGTTTTCTCATCTAATTCATGCTTTCTATTCCCACCACACATGCTACTACAAAATTCTATTGTTACAGTATTTCACCAAGGCTTAATTTTCAGGAACATCGGTGCTCCAGGCTATCCGCTTCATAAGTTGCAGTTGATGGAAGATTCATCAACTCAGACTTGACTTCACTCGTGCTGCGATGGCCATGGTTTTCGCAGCATTTTTGATATATGATATTTATTACCCATCAGAAGCTTCAGTCACAATGGAATTTATGCAGAGGTAAGCTGTTGTCATAAGTTACTTGAGTTTTTTTTTCTTTAATTTAAGAATATCAGGGAAGTAATTTATATTTTAAATGTCCATGTACTGTAACTTTGTAATATGTGTGGGGTAGTGAGCAGTTGTTTTACAATATTTTTACCATTATGTTCATATATCTTGTCATTTTTACAGTGGGTTTCTGAAAAATAAATGCAGAAAAAGGACAAAAAATACCAGAACAAAGAAAAACGTGGCACACACCCATTGAAGAATATTAAAGTTCAATGAGCTTATGGAATAAGGAGTGAAAAAAGCATTCACACTCTTCTGTATAAATAAAAATTAATGTTAAATTTTGTGTTAAAAAAGTTATAAATCTGTTTTTCAAGAATAAAGTTTTTTAAAAGTTAATCTTCTCATTATTTTCTCCAATTGGATATATGACCTGCACAAGGAATTTTTGGTTACTATTTCAATTGTAACATAAAATGCAAAGAAATATTAACATTAAATTCAAAGAAATATTAGAAAAATCATGTACAAATCCCAAACCCAAAAAGTTACTGTATACTCTGTCAAATAAATTTACATAAATATGTTACATGTATAGGATTTGTTACCAATTTAGTTTTATACTGTTTTGATATTGTATGAGATGTAATTATAATTTTACAAAAAATAAATTTTAAAAAAACATGTATAAATGACTATTGGTAAAAATTTACAAATGTTTATAATAAAATGGGCCCCACAAGGAAGGTATGAAAAATGTTTTAGGATTATTTTTTTTCTTAAATTAGCCACTCCAAAGTTTGGCGGGTGGGGTTGTGTAGCGCAGTGATATACAGGGTGGGGGGGGCAAATCAAATGCCCGAGTTTGATCGGCTATTAGGAAAAGCAAAACAATACTTACAGAATTATTTGTTTTACTCGAATCAGTATACAATGCTGTTTGTGTGATCCTTTTGAAGATGCCATCAGGAAGATTGTGGGCCATCTGTAGCGATGCACAGTTGAAGGCGATGTCTGAAGTTTTCTGGCTGCTCTTCGGCAGATCTCGAGGAGTATTGTAGCGATTTGCCTCCCGGATTTGCATCTTCAATTCTTCCAAACTGTGTGGCCGAAAGTGAGATGAGCCGAAGAGCAGCTGAAAACTTCAGACATTGCCTTCAAGAGTTCATCGCTACAGACGGCCACCATCTTCCTGATGCCATCTTCAAAAAGTGATCACACAAAATGCAGTGTATACTGATTCGAATAAAACAACAAATAATTCTGTAAGTATTGTTTTACTTTTTCCTAATAGCCTATCAAACTCGGCATTTGATTTGCCCCAGCCTGTATATATGTATTTTCACCCGTATTTGAGAAAATCCCGTAAAAAAAAATATTAACCGTAAATTATACGGTATGTTATTGGTTAACTTAATTAACGGTAAAACCGTAAATTTTTACGGTTAAAATTTTATACGGTATTTTCTCAAATACGGGAGAAAATACGGTACATTAAAAATTACGGGACCCCAACAACGGTAACGGTAAATGCTTGGCAACATTACTGCCAGGATTTTTACCGTTTTTTCAACGGAAAATTTTTTACAGTGTATATATAATGTATATATATATGTATATATATATATATATATATATATATATATATATATATATATATATATATATATATATATATAATGCTTAAAAGAAAATGAAAAGCCAGCGACGATAACTAAAAAAAAAAAAAATATCCAATTTTCTGCTTTTCCTATTCCACTGAAAATAAACTTTTTTTTTCTCTCTCTCAAGAAGTGCCCCTCGACGAACTTTTAACAGTGACACTGAAGAAACAGGCTTTAAAACTTTTTTTCGCCAAAGTTCAGAAACAATAAACTGACCGAAAACTGTAGCAGAGGATTTCCTACTCCCCTCGAAGTGGTAGTTAAAAAGTTTCGGAGAGACCAGACCATTACAACACCGACAGACAGTCCTGTTCAGACATGGATTATGCATCTACGCAACAATTTCCCATGAGATCAGTTTTGGGCGTTTCGATCTGGTGGTAAACTTCAAAATAAGACTGATGAAAACATAATATTCATACAATAATAATTTTACTAAGCAAAAAATGAAAAAGGAAGCGCACATTCCCACATTCACACACACACATGCATATATATATATATATATATATATATATATATATATATATATATATATATATATATATATATATATGATGTATATATATATATATATATATATATATATATATATATATATATATATATATATATATATATATATATATGTATATACAGGGTGGGCCAAAAGTAGCCTCACAGTTACTTCATGAACTGTTTCTCATTCAAAGTTACTCTTCAATAGAAATTAATACTGTGCCATTAATACATGCTACTTATTTTTATCCTTTTCATGTCACTCATTCTTAAATATGCCACTTATTCTGTCTGAAAAAATTTATGCGTTTAATAAATTATTTTTTATTCTGTTTTAACTGTGAGGCTACTTTTGGCCCACCCTGTATATATATATATATATATATATATATATATATATATTATATATAATATATATATATACGTATATATACGTGTATATATACATATGTATACATGCATACATATATTATATTTATGTATTATCTATATATTGTGACGAAGTACCAAATATCTAGGTACTAACTCTCACCAATCAGAAAACAAAAAAAGCACTAAGATAATTAAATAAATATAACTTTTTGATTGACCAACCACTAAATACAAAATCTTTACGTTGATGTGAAAATCAAATTCTCTCATACGGGGTGGGGGGTTGGGGGGAGGGGAGAGAGATGAGGTACCAACAAACGCGAATGGTCTCTGATTTCGGAATGAACAAAAATTGCACTCTTAGTATGGAAACTTCAGAGTAGACCTCGTTTAAAATGGCTGCGCAAAATGATTTTGGGAACGAGACACGGCTATTATCTTAAAAATTCTTATTTAAAACATAAATAGAGAGAAAGTGGGGATTACAATTATAAACAATGTTTATTATTCCACGGTTTAAGAAAATAAAAGTCTTTTAAAAATAAAAGATATGATTATAGAATTTTTTTGAATGATATAAATGTCGTCATATCTGTGAGTGACGCCACAAATCTTTCCACTTCAAAATATAAACTATTTACGAGACAACAAATTCTCTTTTGACAACTCAAGAGATATAAGAGTTGAATTATCAGTAATATTAAATACTTATAATACAAGAAAATCTTTGTTACTAAGATGAAATGAAAGATATTAGACGTATGTGAAACGTTTAGGCAGAATCGTTCTGGAACGGCGTTATAAAAGATTATGCAATCTTCACATGACTCGAGACGGTCAGCATTACATGATTGTTAAGAAAAAAAAAAAAGATTAGAACCACGTGACCTCAGTGATGACAGGAATCTCCTACTTCGACCAGACAATGCTAATTTCTCTCTCTTTCTTTACATTCTACGTTATTCCTTAAGTTTTCAATACATTAAGCAAAATCTGAACATACTTTATTAGAACATATTAATCCTAAGCAAACTCTAAGCAAATTAACATGGAATATGAAAATATTGCAAACACTTTTACAACATTTCATACAGTCACTGAGGGGAATATATGCATACATATATATATATATATATATATATATATATCTATAATATATATATATATATATACATAATACATATACATATACATATCTATGGAAATACAATTTAGCTTCTTTTTCTCGCGGCGTATAATAATTTATAATGTCTCCAGTAATACGAAAAAAAAAAATAAATAAAATAATAAAATAAACCCAAGATCGCATGTGATCACAGTTGATTATGACTGGCAAGATTCGTAGTGAAGAAATTATAACGACTAGCGTTTAGTATCTCTACTATTTTCTCCATCGAACTAAAACTTTTCTCTGATTTTATTATACATTTTAACTTCTGATAATATATACAATATTCAGAAGAAATCATTACGATTTGCGTGTTTTGGATTCCCACTTGCATTACGAGCAGACTAATGAAGCATCAATAACCCGTCTTGAATAAAAATTAAACTGAAAATACCGTGAGGCTAGTTTTTACCTTTCTTTCTAAATGTCAAATGATTGTTTACTCATTAGGCAATATATATTCGTAGTTTTGGGAGCGTATGCTATTCCGATGCTTGTTATGAAGTTCCAATGGAATTCATAACTTTATGACGTTTCAAAATTTGTGCGACGAAAACAGAGGTATCACAAGGTAGGGACGTCATCGGCAAGACGAATTTCAAACAATAGTTACAAAATAGGTCACCAGGAAAGTATGGTAACAATACGGCTTTAAGTTAGCCCATACGATACATTGGGAAGATTCTAATTTCTTGTATAAAATGAATGACGAAGGCATACAGGAAGCTGTAGGGCGATTAATGACAAAATTTGATTTCAAGAAATCAGTTTCTTCTGAAGATTCTATGAACAGTACGGTAGTTTATGTATCTGTTGGGATTACGCTCATATCCTAGTCAAGTGTTCTTTCTTCTTTCTCCGATTTCCCTGCAGGGACGTTGAAAAACCAGCGGATTACGAACTTCTCTGGAACTGCTGCCCAATTGTCGTAAGTAGGACTTGTCTATACATTCAGAAGCCTTGAACAATGGCCACTATACAAGCCTCAGCTATGTCACAATGCCCCCAAAACAATTAAGAGATAAACAGTTATTTAAGTTACATGAACGAGAACAAAATTCAATAATTACAATACTGCGACTTTAATTTTGTTCATGACAAATTATTTGTTTTGGGTGGTGAGGGTGGTGTTTGTTTAGTAAGGCACTGCCGATCAAGTTGCCGAAAACTACCGTTTTTGAAGAAGAGAATAGATACATTCTTGTTAACTCACTACCTAATTCGATTTCGCTAGAGTTGAGCTTATCAATGATATAATTATTTTCTACTATCACCCCCAAAAAAGCCTAAAGAAGTGTAATCTGCTTAACAAGATTCCAAAGCACTGGAAGTTGATGTATGTCAAATAATGGCAAAACATTGATATATAATGAAAATCAGAAAAATATAAATAATTGAATGCATATGGAATAGATAACAATAAAGGATACTGAAAGAGTTTTCGAGAATGATAAGAATAGTTATGTGATTATGCAAGGCACACTGGATTTGGACTAGTGCCTCTACGTAATTTATGGCGGTGATTATAACTCACTCGGGAGTACTGTCCTTCATCTTGGAAATTCTGAATTATGCCCTCTGTAGATGTCCTGGACAGCACATAGCTGCATACAAATAACGATAAGTTGGGGGAGTTCAGAGAAAAGTTTCAAATTCCTCGTTTGATGCTGACTTCCACAGAAAATAGAAGAATAACGAAAGTTACCAGGGAGCATTAAAACTTCAGGTATAGTGAAGACTTATTCTTCATCGTGACCTATTATATAACAGAGTGAATCATAGTACAGGAGTATGGCTGGAGATCAGCATAACGTTAGCTTTTGCAAGGTCAGCCTCATCTTCCACTAACTGCCTATTAGTGGTCCGTTCTACCCACCATCATCAGTATTTACCTTGTTTTTGCAGGACAGGGCTCTTCTGAGATGGTATGCGTTTCAGAGTTCTCACCAAAATTCATAAAAAAAAAAAAAAACTATTCATCCGAAGCATCCCTAACACCCATTGCACAGCATTCCCCTCTTTTCAGTAGGTCTGACGATAATTAAACACAGCAGTTACTTGATGAGCAGCGGACAGGAATAATCCATTACCATTCCAGTCCAATAACAATTATTGCTTCAGGATGTGATAATCCTGCCGGGATAAAGTTGCAATTTATGGCAATGAAAAATCTACGTATGATTTAGTCTTCTTTTATGACGTTGTATGATAAAAAATTATAACATTTAACCAGTCAGTATGAATTGCATAATTGTATTAAAAAATAAGAAAGATTTAGTGGTAATAAGTACCCCGATGATGTTAATTAAGCTCTCATATCCATATGACTAATATTTACACTATTTTAATTGTTTTCAACTCCTTGTGAGTAATGAATGATGTATTAATGGGAGCGATGTAAATTATAATGACATTTCAGCATATAATATAAGTATTTCCGTTATATTATTATAAGACATAAATTACAGTAATAATAATAATAATAATAATAATAATAATAATAATAAATAATAATAATAATAATAATAAAATCTTTTCTGTTCTTATTAATCGCTTTTCTGGCTCAGTAAACAAAATGATCTGATAACTGGCTAATATTCACATTGGTATTTTATGGAAAGATTGCCGGAATATTTTGTTTTTATAAAAAAAAAAAAAAAAAAAAACAGGGATTCAATGGCTGGTATATCAGAGTCCGTGAATATTGGCCAGTTATTAAATGATACCGCTGAGCCAGAAAAGCGATTAATAAGAAGAATAGGAAAGTAATCATATAAAATTAATTCGCTAAACATAGCCATTCTTTTTAACAGAATATATTTGAATGAGTGTCTTCTTCCGAGAAATAATAATAATAATAATAATAATAATAATAATAATAATAATAATAATAATAATAATAATAATAACACTGTGGCGCCGTGACAGACTGGTATAGGTCGTCAATGGACTGGTTAAGCAACATTGGGGCTGGTCAGTCGTTGGATGGGAGACCGCTCTCCTCGGCGTTGATTCCTTGGGAAAGGATCTTTACCACAATTTCTTCAGTCTACTCAGCTGTAAATGAGTACCTATTCCTGATGGGGTAGTTTCCAGCTATGGGTTAGATAGCAAAACTCAGCAATGCTGGAAAGAATTGAAGGATTACACGACAACGACGTAAATGGAACCTCTGGCAACAGAGGAGCTTTGTCCGGCAGCCAGGTATTCAGCCCAATTGAAGGGGCAGGGAAGACGGTCAGGTACTTGGAGGTCGTCATCCAGCAACTGACCACCACAACAGTAACCAACAGAAAGGACAAGAGAAGGAAATAAGGAAATATGGAGATGCTACATCAGAAGCAACCGGACGGAGAGAGGGTATAGAAGAAGGTTGGTCAACATCTGGAATGCGAGGAATAACACCCTCCAAACAGAGCAGAGAAAAAAAACTGGCTCTCCCCAACAGAAGGAGAAGAAATGGAAAGGGAAATGACACACGGCAACGAATTACAAGAAGACGAACTGAGAGACGATGCCACAGAAGACAACAGGGATGATGAGGTATCAAACAACGACACACGAAGAAACACCGTCGAAGTAACAGACAGGACGGAATGGGTAGAAAAGATCAGACTAGAATGGATGAAGCCAGATACAAGAGAGAACAAAGATCCCCTCCATGAAAGCCTACACCCCAAGAAATTAAGGGAGAAAACAAGTGAGGTCAATGGAATAATGGGAATAATACACACCACTAGTATCACAGAAACAAATAACTTGGCATATGCAGGAGCAAGATTAGTAGCAGAACTGATGGGGATACGAACACCAAAACCACCAACACAACCAATCCAACAGAAACCAAAACAGCAACCGCCTTGGAAAAGGCGCCTGGAAAAGCAAGTCATGGTATTGAGATCTGACTTGAGTAGACTGAAAGAGAAGGCAGTAAAAAGGGTAAATAGCAAAAAAACAAGGGAGGAACTCAAGTACAAGAGAGGGGACTAAACAACACAATATAAGATGTAAAACAGAGGCTTAAGGCCAAAGTACACAAGATCCAACAGAACAAACTATTCGGAAACAACCAGAAAAGACTATACAGCCAACTAAGAGGGGAAGACAACCACCAAGAAATTCCTGAAGCCGAACCAAGTAAGAGACTCTGGAAAACATATGGAACAATCCGGTATCACACAACAAACATGCAACATGGCTCCAGGAAGTCAAGGAAGATGAAACAGGGAGAATAAAACAAAGATTCACAGAGATCACGACAGACACAGACACATCCAACTAAAGAAAATGCTAAACTGGAACGCCCAGTCCCGATGAACTCCATGGATACTGGCTCAAAAACTTCACGAATAGCAGAACAACTCCAGCATTGTATCACAAATCACCATGCGCCCAATGGATGACCTTAGTACAAAAGACAAAGTGTAAGGGAAATATAGCCAGTAACTACAGTCCTATCACCTGCCTACCATTAATGTGGAAGTTACTAACAGGTATCATCAGTGAAAGGCTATACAACTACCTAGAGGAGACAAACACCATCCCCCACCAACAGAAAGGCTGCAGAAGGAAGTGTAGGGGCACAAAAGACCAGCTCCTGATAAACAAAATGATAATGAAGAACAGTAGGAGAAGGAAAACCAACCTAAGCATGGCATGGATTGACTATAAGAAAGCCTTCGACATGATACCACACACATGGCTAATAGAATGCCTGAAAATATATGGGGCAGAGGAAAATACCATCAGCTTCCTCAAAAATATTTACGGCACCGTAAAAACCCACAAGCCTGGAAATCCTCTTCGCCCTATTATAGCCAAATCCCAACCCCGACTTACAAAATCGCGAAGAGACTCAATGAACTCCTCACGCCATATATCCCTGACAGGTATTGTCTACAGTCATCTACCGACTACGTAAACTCCGATACTCTCCGTCTACAGGTATCATCGCCTCTCTTGACGGGGTCGAGAGCCTCTCACGAACGTTTCCAGTCGACGAGACGATTGATCACATCCTCGACAGAGTATACAGGATGTGAGAGACACAGGCTTTGAACATCCCGAGGAAGCCCTAAAAGCCCTCCTTGAAATATGTACCAAGAAGGCACCATTCACGACAGAGGACATCTTTATTGCCAGATTGACGGCGTGGCAATGGGATCCCCATTAGGGGTTTATTTGCCAACTTCTACATGAGTGTCGTCGAAGAAAGAGTTTTCAATAAGATCCCTGCCCTCCCCAATACTACCGCTACATAGACGACACCTTCATAAAAGTTGACAGAGAAGAGGACCTTGAAACTTTAAGAAACACCTTCGAAGAATGCTCCGTCCTCCACTTCACGTGTGAAACGCAGCGTTGACGGTGCCCTACCCTTCCTGGACGTTCGGGTACAGCAGACCCCTACGGGATACACCACTACGGTTTACAAGAAAACCCACAAACCCGGGTCTATGCCATTAATGGGTCCAGCGAGTGCCCAGACAGGTATAAAAGATCGGTGGTAGATGCCTTCGTCCGCCCGCGCCCTTGGAGAGAAACCACCAGGGAGATCGAAAGGTCTACACAAGTTCTCATTAATAATAACTTTTCAAACCGTATGGTCGAACGCCAAACGAGGGACTCCATAAATAAATGACACCAAGAAAGAACGACCGTAACTAACGACCAAAGTGGAGCTATAAAAATATTTTATAAAAATCATATGCACCACAAATATTTGGAAGATGAAAAGGCTATAAGGAAAATAATCAGTGAAAATGTCTCCCCCACTACAGAAAGTGATAAAATTAGCCTCATAATTTATTACAAAAACATGAAAACCAGCCAGCTGCTTCTTAGAAACAACCCGGCGCCCCCAGAAACGTCTTTGAAGAGAAGGAGTGTCATCTACGAATTCACATGCTCGGTGGATGGATGCCACCATTCTTATATCGGGATGACCACTACCAGACTCTCCCAAGCGTCTCTCGTGTCATCTTCAAAAAGGGGCCATTTTCATTCACTATAGGGAAAAACATAACAGGAGACCAGAAAGAGCTGAGCTTATAAAGAACATAGAAATTATTGACCATGCACCGGACCGAAAACGCCTACGTTATCTTGAAGCATTACATATATTAGAGAAAAAACCGACTATCAACACGGTAAAAGAAACAGTTTCTTCCCACCATCATAAGAAGAAATGGCGCAAGAAACCAACCGACTACGTATACCGCCACGAGAGAGAGAGGAGAGATCGAGGGGGGAGAGACAGAGAGAGAGAGAGAGAGAGAGAGAGAGAGAGATCGAGGGGGAGAGACAGAGAGAGAGAGAGAGAGAAAGAGAAAGAGAGAGAGAGGAGCAAACAGAGAGAGAAAGAGAGAGAGAGAGAGCAGGCAGAGAGAGAAAGAGAGAGCGTGAGAAGGAGCGAACGAGAGAGAGAGAGAGAGAGAGAGAGAGAGAGAGAGGAACTTGGAGAAAGAGAAAGAGAGAGAGCAAAGAGAGAGAGAAAGAGCAGAAGAAGTAGAGAGAGAAAGCGGGAGAGAACGAGCGGAAGATATATCAACCGTACAGCCTGCCGCCCAAGAGGTGGGTACCCAACCAACACCCAACCGCCGCTAATAATCCCGTCCAAACTGCGTAGGTACTGAACGCCTCAGGGGGAGATTTCGTTACCATCCAACGACCAATTAAAATCCGTTCCCACCGACCCGCCCAACGATTGTACACGACCTTGCATGCGATAAATACTTGTAAAACGTATCTTAATTCACTGTACTGTAAACTCTCATAGATGACTGCCTGTGCGCTGTCGGACACGTTAGAGGAATAAAACCTAAGACAAATGACATGTCCTTAGAAAACTTAATACACCAGCTACATACTGACGAGAAAAAGATTTAATACGAAGAATTGAGAAGATTCTATATAAATTAAATGCCGTTAAGAAACAGCTATTGTATTCAATGCTACTGCCCTCAGAGAAGGCCTCCTTCCTAATAATAACAATAATAACAATATCTTTTTGAAAAGGATGGCTACGTTGTACCATAATTTTCAACATGACATGTTTGATAGAAGGTCTTCTGCCTTCCAAAAATAATAATAATAATAATAATAATAATAATAATAATAATAATAATAATAATAATAATAATAATAATAATAATAATAATAATGGACTCCTAAAGAGGCTGGATGCAACCCAGAACCTCACACTATAAAAACCACCCAGTCGAATAACTGTAATAGACGAAAAATAATAATAATAATAATAATAATAATAATAATAATAATAATAATAAATTCTGGGTTCTTATAAACTCCTTCATTGGTCTAAAACTACACAAATAATTATCAATGACCCAGCACGCAGTAGAATATAACCGATTGCCAAGTGGTTACGCAGAATTGAAACTTCGCGCTCTCAACATTTCTT
This sequence comes from Macrobrachium nipponense, assembly GCF_015104395.2. Lineage (NCBI taxonomy): Eukaryota > Metazoa > Arthropoda > Malacostraca > Decapoda > Palaemonidae > Macrobrachium > Macrobrachium nipponense. The sequence continues at coordinate 97,141,368 of NC_061107.1, forward strand.
GAACGCCTTCCCAAGTGGCCATAAATTCTTGTTCATGGTACTCCGACTTTTTCAAGTTGTGGAAGAAACTTGAGATATTTGTCTTCCTTCGAGTAGTGGGAACGATAACTTTGACCGCTGTTAGACATATTTGATTCTACTTTGTTTTGTTGATTTTTCGTTAGGTCTGTAAATCACTTTCAAGTGTAGCAAAATTAGAACTGTACAGCTCTTAAAAAGTGTATTCCACTGACAGTTCATTTGTTTTGTGTGAAAAGCTATAAATCATATTTATTCGTCAGAGAGAGAGAGAGAGAGAGAGAGAGAGAGAGAGAGAGAGAGAGATTGGGATTCGAATATAACTTGAAAAGTTTGAAAATAGAAGACGTAGTTTAACTAAATGTTTCTACAATTAATTACCATGATTTACGTATATGTATTTGTTAGGTTACGGGCGTAACCATTTTCAATTATACTAGGCAAGTATTGTTTCATTCATAGGGAAGAAAAATAATGCTCATGAATTTTGGGATGCTGATAATTTTAAGCAGATACGTCATTCCCACGGAATTTAAAACAGCCGGAGGCCACTTACAAACAATGACGCACCAAAGACAGAGTACAAAAACTTAAAAAACAAGTTTATTAACCTAAAAAGAATGAATACAACAAACGTGCTTGCACTACTTGATGCATTGACCTTTGCATACAAATTGTGGAAATTTTGGCCATTATGTTAAGAATATTTCACTTATTTGGAGAGAAAGAAGGGACTACAAATGATACAAACGAAAGGTATCTTAAGCTCTCATGGCGAGAGGCTTCTGAGCTGTACGCAGTGAGCTAAAAATGTGGGAGAAGTTTCCTGAGGCCCTTTCTCTTCCACGTATGTTGTTCTCGTACGTTGGCATACGTAGGACGTTGAAATCTGTACGTACGAGAGATCACAACATAATAAGCATGCCCTCACATTCTCCTGCTAGGTGCAAATAGACAAATTGTGTACATTGGGCCTTTAAGATTTTATTTGATGTGGATTTACGAGGTGTGTTAAAAGATATTGCGACCTTTATTCATAAAAAAAACCCATATTCCAGTTTTGCCTGAAGCAGAACCGGAATGTCTCTTTCGAGATGGCGGGCAGCAGGACCCTAACAAATGGGACCCTCCTCAAGAAAGTCGGTCTTGGTGCAACCTACCTGATTTCTGCTCTCAAGACAGGAAATTGTGGAATGCGGTCCCTAAAAATAAACTCTAAGGAATATGCATGCCTTATTTGACTGAAAACTTTCTCTGCTATACGTATGAATGTTTCACCTCTCTTTGACCGAAAACCTTTTTTTACGATACGTATAGTATAAATGTTTCGCTTCTTTCTAAGAGCCGATTCCCAAAGGAGGGTGAGTCACAGAACTGGCTGTGGAATGTCAAGTCCAGAGAAATCATGCCACTCAGTACAAAAGCTTCTACAATATTTGAATCTTTATCAAAACTGCGGGTTTCCTTGTTAAACAGTTCAACTCAGACTGCCTCTGTCCCATCGTTCCTATCATGGTTTATTTCTATTTGCACCTCTAATCGTTTTACACACACACACACACACACACACACACACACACACACACACACACACATATATATATATATATATATAATATAATATATATATTATATATAGATTATATAATGTGTGTGTGTGTGTGTGTAAAACGATTAGAGGTGCAAATAGAAATAAGCCATGATAGGAACGATGGGACAGAGGCAGTCTGAGTTAACTTTTTACAAGGGAACCCGCAGTTTGATAAAGATTCAAATATTAGTAGAAGCTTTTGTACTGAGTGGCATGATTTCTCTGGACTTGACATTCGACAGCCAGTTCTGTGACTCACCCTCCTTTGGGAATCGGCTCTTAGAAAGAAGCGAAACATTTATACTATACGTATCGTACAAAAAAAGTTTTCGGTCAAAGGAGAGGTGAAACATTCATACTATATTACGTATCGCAGAGAAAGTTTTTCAGTCAAATAAGACGTGCATATTCCTTAGAGTTTATTTTTAGGGATCGCATTCCACTATATATATATATATATATATATATATATATATATATATATATATAGATATATATATATATATATATATATGTGTGTGTGTGTGTGTGTGTGTGTGTGTGTGTGTGTGTGTGTATGTATACATACACGCATATATATATATAATATATATATATATATATATATATATATATACATACATATATATATATATAATATATATATATATATATATATATATATATATATATATATATACAGAGAAAGAGGAGAGAGAGAGAGAGAGAGAGAGAGAGAGAGAGAGAGAGAATATCGTAATGAAGTCTGTTTTTACTTAATATCCTCTTTTAACAATATTCCATCCTTTTTAGTCTTTTTTTGTTGTTAAAATGTAGTAATACAATATTAATGATTCAATATTCATTTTATGATTATGCGATAGACATCTTTTTTGTCTTGTTAGCCCCGGTGACATTTAAATGATATAAGTCTATCCCCTTCAGGATTGTCGACTGTCTTACTTAAGCCAAGTATAAAAGTTGTCTGTGACTTGACAATCTTTCACAACCTTCCATTTCATCCTGTTCTGAGAAATGATAAGAAGTATCCACGGATGATGACGAAGAGCTGAAGTATATTGAAGAAAATCGCGTAGAAAAAGGAACAAAACAATTGTCACAACATATTGTTACAAACCGCAGCGGATAAGGCGTCGATTTCACTTCAAAAGGCTCCAGTGGATAGCCAAATAGCACGATATTGTTCATGAGTTTCGTATCTCTCATTCACTTGTGAAATCTCAGTAGGCAATGGGATATCATATTCATTCCATTTTGATTTCAATATGATATTATATACTTTGAATAAACATCGACACTATAAAAACAACTCAAGTCGACACCTGACTGTGTTACTGTAGGAGAATGTTTCAATTTTTTTGTCGAAGTAATTGAAACTGCCTGGGAATAAACTTATCCTGTGACAAGGAATGTTTCACAAAATACGAGATCCAAATCATAATGCTATTCACGCCAGTAATTAATAATAACGGAAGTTTTACTTTTCACGGGAGAGACAATTGTTATTAAAAGTCAGTTGCTCTGCAACTAACACTTAAATTTGATATTAGAATTTAATATTTTGTTGTG